>NC_083655.1:9661881-9934381 GCF_963576545.1 Limanda limanda
TGGCCCCGAGCTACGTTCAGAGCAGGATAGCATCAGCAATTATTCGATTAATCTGATTCCTCCGGACAGAGATGCCCCCGATGTCCCCATAGGACACAGCGCCCAGAGAAGATCAGATGAATCAGATACAACTACAGGAGCTCAAACTCTTTTTACAGTTTGGAACTTGATTCAAGTAAATTGGGTTTCTAAACCTTTTGATAGTGAGATAATATAAATTAAGACAAAAGATTCCCCACACAAAGTAAAATCACCAAATTTAGAGGGATTCTTCCCTATTGAACCATTATTGTCTGTATAGAGGGTCATGGCAATCCATCTCATTAATCGTATTACTCTTACTCTTAGTTGAATCAACCATCAAAGTGAGGTGAAGATGGTGAATAAAACTGGTAGCAGCGTTTTACAGTGGACACTTTTTTCTGCATGCTTCTCTTAGAGAGGAAGAAGAGGCATCATCCAAACCTTCAGTGATAGTCAAACACACACACACACACACAAACACACACACACACAAAAACACACACACACACACATACAAACACACCCCTCAGTGATGTGTAGGTCAAGGATGACGCAATAAAACAGAAAAAGGCCAGACACAGAAAAATGATTCGATGGAAACATAATGAAAAGTCCCCCTCTGATTAATTAACCGAAACTACAAACTCAATACCTGTTCATATTCATATAAAAAAATATCTCAAACCACGCCCTCCACAAGATGGATCTTCTCTCCAGACACATAGAGTAGCGCTCAAGGTTAAACAATGTACAGAGTTGCATCCTCCTGGCCGCCGGCCCAGCTCTCGGAGTAAAGAAGTAAATTCCTCTCCTCCCGCGGTCCCTCAGCCCTTCTACTGACCTCTCCTCTCACTGCAAACAGCTAAATAACCAGCACTCACAGAACCTCTAATGAGCCTCTGAGACATATGCCAAGATCTGGTCACGGCCGGAGCTTTTTGTGGAGTGAGAATGTGCCGACGCGCTGAGCAAGTAATGGGAATTCCTTCCCTTGACCCCAAATAGGCATGCAGGCAAACAAACAAGCAGCAGCCTCTCAAGCAGTCTGTTCAGCTTCTCATTACTACCTCGTTTTGGTAAATTCATATCGTGGTTGCAGTGTATGCAAATCTGATAAGATTGAACTCGGGCAGAGAGAGGAGTGAGGGGGGAGGGCAGGGGAGAGAGGTAAAATAAATTACAACATAAACGGAGGCAAAAGGATATTTGATTATTCGCAGAAAACACCAAAAAGTATACTTTCTGTTGACTGCCTTGAAAAATAGCAATATTAATGAATTAATCGTGTCTGTGAGAAATCAAACATTGACTAAAGAAGCTAAAATGGTGTCACAGCTCCACTATTGGCACTAATATCTATCACTGATACTGTTCTGGCAGCCTACTTTTGACTCAATGAAGCATACGGTTTATCTGATGGTTTTGGATCCAGAAATTGTGGATTGAAACTCGGATTCAGTCCAAAAGTAGGGACTGTGGGGACTGTAGCAGCTGAGGGGAAAACAACAAGGGGGAGTGTGTGTGTGTGTTTTTAAAAGGGTGCAAAATGCAGTACATACCTGTTTCCTCATGACGTCGGTGGCTTGCATGATGCAGCGAGGCGGCAGGCCGTGGTTTCGGGCCAGCAGGATGGCCTGCTCCAATGTCACACTCAGCGTGCAGCTGTTGATCAGAGAGGAAACATGAGGTCAAGCTCAACCATTCACTCTCACTCTGCATATTTATAAGCACCAAGGAGGTGGATGTTTAATTGGCGTGTGGGTACATCAGGTTGCAGGGTCTTGCTTCTGTTGACCAGAACATGAGATCACTGCGACCTTGGCCTTTCAACCACAGAAATGGAATCTATCTATTGGAAGTGAACGTTTGTACCAAATCTAAAGAAATTCCCTCAAGGTGTTCTTGGGATTTGTTCACGAGAACGAACGGACAATCCAAAAACACGATGCCTCCTGCCACTGCCTGTCCCCGGCGCAGAGGTATAAAAACATTGAGCTTTTACTATGTCTACATTCTCTGGCTCCTCACTCACTCATTCACGTTTGCAACATGAAAGGCATCAACAACAGATGAAGGTTGAATATGAGATCTGAGACTGAAACAAACATCAGTGGAAAATAAAAAGCTAGTCAAACTCTGGGTTTGATGAATCTCTGGCAGAATTCAGTACAACTATATCGAAGCCCCCACCCTGCCCCCCCGAGCAGATTTCTTTGCTCCTCTTGACACCTTGTCATCAGCATCACATTCTGCTTGCTTCACCTTCTCTCATCTCCGCTCTAATGAATCATTGCATTTGCCACAGAGACGTCACTCACACCGCAAACACGCAGCGTCAGGAGCATAACAAACCTCGGGTTCATCAGCAAGAGGAAGAGGTTTTAACCTCGCCCTGGTCTTTCTGCACCTGAGGAGACTTCACAGTTTTTTTGATCAACGTGATTGATTCGTTCTTGTTGCAGGTTAGAGGGAAGGGAGCAAGGACAAGTCGGCACTTCTCCTGTGACGGAGGTGATATACTCCCACTGCCATGAAGTTGTGACGGTGCAAAATGAGAGTTGACATGACTCCGTGATTTAGACTTTGTAGGCCAGAGACACTGTCTCTGACTTTGCTTGTCACACACACATACAGTATAGGCTGTTGAGTGGTAACAGGCTGTACTAGTATATTGATCCAGGGCCATTTCAATGTAAATTGACCTGTCCAAAGTTCCCACTCTTCAAGGGTCCCTTTCATTAAGTAACATTGCCTTTCAGCTGCTAGGAAATCTGAGCTGTTCCGTTTTCTCGTTGTCACTTTTCTCAACTGAACAATTTTTTTTTTTTATGTCAGCAGATGTTCACAATGGAGAAACTGCTCCCACAGGCCATTAGTCAATCAGATCAAGATTGAAATGTCCCCTTGAGGTCCAGATAAATAACTTATACATGATTCAATACAAGTAAATTAAGTCAACAATCAACAGTTTGTTCCAACAAAAAATGGAAATGAAAAAGAAGTCCACAGTCCAGCCCAAATATATTTTAATCACCCATTTTTTAGCCTCCCACACTGATGAAAAAAAAAGGGGGGGGGGGGGGGTTAACCCACAGAGGATCTTTAAATATCTCTTCAGCTGGAGCAGGATGAAGGAGCTGCACAAAATCTGTGTGAGTGTGTGTGTTTCCCTTTTCATTAGGGTTGGTGAGATAGTATTTATATATTATTTATGTATCCATCTGTTTTATGTCATTCCAGCACATTTTAACTGCGTCTCTCCAGAGCTGAGTCCTTACTTATAAAGTCCAGACTTATTAAAGAGGAGAATCAAGAGTGAAAAACCCAGAGAAAGGGAAAGAATGGCCGAGAAGAGAATAAAAAGAGGGGATGAGTGAGGGAGAAAAATATTGGAAGAAAAAAAAGTAAGTCAATTGGAGCCTTGGGTTGAGGATAAGGCTTCTGAAGTGTTTTCTTACTCTGCTTTTGTTTTTGTTTTCCTGACCGACGATGAACTCGATTTTTCTTCCTGATAGTTGTTGGTGAAAATGATGGACAGAAAATAAAATCTGGGGAAGAGGAGAGTTGCAGAGTATTGTAAACTCTTGATGCCCCCAAATACATCACGCTTTCACTGTTATTAAAACCAAATCGTCCATCAAGCCAACAAATCCAATCAATACCGCCTGAGGAGGCTGCCACACTGATAATGCAATTTAATCTACTGGCTTGGTTTCATAGGTTTCGGCTTTAGACCAGATTTAGCTTGTGTGCTCCACATTTACATGAGAAATACATTTTTTAAAATACATGCGTTTTTGGAGCGGACATCAAAGTATTTTTAACTCACCCTCCTTTAATATTGAATCCTATAGCCCACCATCCTATAGCTTAGTGGGGTAATACAGTGTTTAAGAGGTAAGTTCACAAATAATCCTAAATATTTCAGGCCCTGTCACTTGCTATGACACAGTACACTTAGCCTGCCTATCTGGATGAGTAGTGGCTGGTGTGTATAATTGCACAGACACACACACTAGCTGTGTGTGTTAATAAAGTCGCAGCAGTCCTCGCAGAGACAGGAACTTTCTATTAGAGCTCAGACAAGCACCCAGCTCCATCCGTGTCACTTCATCAAGCCATCAGTCACATCCAGCGAACTTAAGAGAGCGCGTGTGTGTGTCTGTGTGTGTGTGCCTGAGACAAAAAGATGTGGAAACTGTCATGGGGTAAAGAAAGAGGGTATCAGAGTAATGGGTGGGTGGAAGGAAAAAGAGCAGAGTAAGAGATGAAAGATGAAAGCTGGAAGGAGGGATGAACGCTGACAAACGATCAGGATATTTTGGTCCTCATGCATTGATGAATAGTGCCATCAGCAGCAGGTGAATTAGGCCTCCATTTAGAGAATTCAATGAGAAAGGAAGTAATTGACCTGTCTCCTTCCTGGGTAAAGTGCTCTGCCTATTTAAAAGTCCCTAATCTGGTCCGAGAGAAACAATGGGCCCTATTAACTAGAATATCCTGCTGTTAATTAATGCAGAGAATGTGTATTAATAGATAATCCCCACGGTGCAAGAGAGGAGGGCTACGGAGAGTTTATGAAATTGAGTGTTAGACAGAGGATACAAGTAGGAGCAGAGAACCAGGGAGAAACTGAGGTAAAAGTGTGAAAGGTGAGAAGTGTGTCAGTGCGAGGGAGATGCAAAGAGAAAGGAAAACGGCGGAAAGTTGTCAGAGGGGAGAAAATGATAAGCAGGAACATATAATTTAACTTGAGGCGGCTCGTACAGCGCTGGCAGACGTGCACAGCGTACGTGCCCACACACACTCACCGATGAACGCCGCTGTTGCACATGACAATGTGTGTGGCTCCGAGACGAGAGCAGAGCTCGGAGGCCACGGTGAGAAGCCCCACTCCGGAAGCCCCGCAGGCGGTGTACTGACAGGCGGCGGTGCGGCGACAGCTGATAAAACTCTCCATCAGGCGGTAGAGCTCCTCCAGAGCATTGAGGGGACGCATCAACTGGGCAGGGACAGAGGGACGGAGGTCAGAGCAGGAAAGAATAACACTGTCCGACTGTTGGGGAGCAAAGTGGTGCATGGAAAGAATAGATCTACAGATTATGAGGTGCTTGAGGTATCTACATTCAAAAGGTGTAGTGTGTTGTCCACAGGAAAAAAAGAACATACTGCTGCATAGGCTGGATACAAAGATGGAGGACATGATAAGTCCACAGGATCGCCCCCTAGTGGCTGGCTGGAGTACAGGTTATAAACACTGCCTCCTCCATGTTATCAGACAGGACATGGGTCAAACCAAAAAAAATCGTCAAACACTTTTTGTCAAAAATGGTTTCTGTGATTTTTGTTCGGTTTTAATTTGTTATTTGATGCTTTAAAAACAGGGTGAAATGTCATTATTAACAGCTGAGGCTGAATCGTGATTGGTCGAGGGGATATATTAGCAGGACCTTGATACCATGGCTCCACCCCATATGCAGTCAATTGGTTGCTGGTAGTAATTAAACATTATATTAGATATTTCCGTGTTGGCTTGGGTGTTTATTTTTGATTGTGCATTCAAACTGTTTCAGCCAATGCCACCGCTGGATTTTACGACTACTTTTAACGACTGCCTTTCTGTGTCAAGTGTTTCCACATTGCAGCAATAAGACCTAATCTGGTTCTTCCTATTATGTCATGCAGCATGAAGTGGTGTGATTGTGTTGCTCTTACCTTATCGATGAGGGCAGCTTTGGGTGCAGCGCTGGGTGGCATGTTGGACTGATCCAGGTAGAAAGCCCTGAAGGAGAGACTACATTTCACATTTGGCACAACAAGTGGATATTTGCAGTAGGACAAACAACTGTGTCTGCAGATTAGTGACATACTGTAGTAGACATATTTAACATTCACTCAGTTTGTTTTATATTTAGAAGCTTCACTGTTTGAAAGATTTCACAGTGGCCTTCTTCTTTATGCACCACTGGGTCATCAGGAGCACTGACTACTTTTCAGGGAAAAGTAGGCCACCTGCTCATTATGGCTGACTCTGACTCTCAATCATGAGAGTAACTTGGGCCCAGCTCAGCAGAAACAGACTGAGCATCTCTTATCCCGGGCATCACTCCAAATGCCATTGCCTCATTCATTCATGGAGCGCTGTTTGATCCTGCGCTATTCGCCTTTCCAACCACTGGGGGCAGCACTGCACTGGTGTCCCTCGCAGACATAATGGAGAATGTATGCCGCAATGAGTCCATCTGAGGTGGAGTGCTCCCGGTGCAGACTCAGCAGTCTGCAACTCCATCAAATCTCAGTAATCCAGCAGTGCACTCAAAAAAGCCACACTACACCACATTAAACCCAGTGTAATAAAATCACATACTTCATTACTTTCTGCTAGAAGTAAGAAAAACACACAGTCATATAGTATCTGTAATGACAGAGAGTTGAGGAGCCATTCAGCCGGAGGAGATGCAGAAACAACGGCGTTTGAGGGAAGGAGATTGTTTACAAGAGTCAGTGAAGCAGGACTCATTTATCCGCATTCACTCTGCTATTGAGGTGATTAAAATCAGGCCAAGGAGGCATTCATTACCACTGTGCTGTTCCTGCCTGACACAATATTAACGAAATGAATCAATCAGAGCAGAGTCAACACATCCCTGTATCAAGATTTCATAACGATTCTAAATGAGGCGATTTGAAATGAAAAGTCCCAGAGAACACAGTGTCCTCTCCAAAAGCCTGCAAACAGTGGGAGCGACGGGTGCTTTTTTATTTTTTTTCAGTAACGGCTCATTACCTTTTCACTTCCCCTCAGCCACATGAAAACCAACCATATGACACACATTGGTTCTGCCCTACAGATGAGCAACCTGTCCATTTTACACCTTCACTTGTCAAACGTCCGTTAATCCCTATACCCGGCCAATCATTCTTTAACCTTCCGGTGTGCTCCGCTAAACGACATGAGCAGAGTTTGCCGAGGGTTCAGATGGAGCTAACAGCCCATGTAATTGCTTCAAGGCCTTATCATTCAAAAGATGCTCACAATAGACTGAGGGCTTCACAGGGTGCAAACCTCTTCTATTGTTCTCGGAAAGAGCAGGTAATCTGGGATAATGGCCACAACTGCTGTGCGATCTAAAGAGGAACAGAGCAGTGTTTTTGAAGTATTGACTCTTTAAACTTGAAGTTTCTGCAGTAAACACCAGGCCTCCATATTGTGGCTGTGTTTGTGAACCTCGTGTGAGTGTGAGTGTGTGTTTGCTACAGTAAATTAAAGTTAGACCCAACAGCCTCAAACCAAACACCATTCACCTGACAGGTCACACAAAGAGAGAGTGCAGATTCAGTGAGGCGATTATACGCTGTGGAACACAACAAAACAAAGTTTATAGGAAATCAAAACCCTGTCCTGAAACAGTTCCTGTTCTGGCTCATATCGCAGGTTCATCCCCTGTTATCTCTCTTCTCAAACTCCGAATCCACTCTCGCTTGTCCCTCTTGGCTTATTGGTCGACCGCTCAGACTTTTATCTTGAAAGTCTATTGTAGAATCTGACCAAGAGGAGTTGATTTATTTCTAAATACCCGGCTCCACTTCATCTGTGGACATTTGATTATGTTTCAGACTAAAAAAAAAGCTCCCCTTCTTGCCCTTGCACACAGAGGCAAGGTCATAATACCCACTGATTATCTCATCCCCCCGAGCAGTAGGTGCTGTTCTAAAAATACCATCAACCGCAGCTCGAGGAACCGGGCTGAATCTCCTGGAGGTCTCAAATGACTAAATAATAGGAGTCAGGCTATAAGTAATGTGCGGTTTAAAGACGACCTGCACTCAATCTTCGGAGCCGACTGTGTTTTGTCAGAGGTTTGGACACACGTTCACCTTAGAAGCATTCGTTGTGGATGAATAATGAACTTTTAAGCCCACACACAGTGTGCAAACATATCAGGGCGGAGGTTGAGAGCATATTATATATGAGCTAAACCCACTGGGTGTCTATTATTTCTTCTCCCATATATACGGTGGCGTTCAGGTTTTAGCCCCTGAAATGTATCACTCCATTGTCATTCAACAAGGAGGTAAAAATGAAACAATGTTTTGATCACATGTTTATCAGGGGAAATTTACCCAAATCAAAACTCCAACCTACTACCTGTCAATCAATATGGAACAAAAACACAGGTTGGCGGAGCGGTTTGTGTCCAGGGCTTATTTCCTCTGTTAAGAGCACTTCTCCTGCTTTGAAATCAAGAAAACCATAAGTAATAGGCCTGTAGCTCCTTCTGCAATAACTAAAACCCCATGACCCCAGGACACACACTCACTCACTCTCACACACACACACACACACACACACACACACACACACACACACAGCCAATAGCTTTTTACAGGAGGCTCTAATGGAGTATTTGGCGGCAGGCCAGAGACGACCTGCTGGTGTAGCTGGTTTTATTCTCTTGGGCCAAAGAGAATGCTTAATTCTTACTTTCTGCCTCTCTCGTGACAATGGGACAGTCACGGCTCTTTACAGCACTGGTGCATTACTGGTCAGCTACGGCGTCAAAGTCGAAAGGATCTGAGGCGCAGATGTTTTAAGCGGACCAGCGTGGGAATGGACACTTTAGCGTGACATAGCCCCTGTTCAAAAAGTCCAAAACAAACAAAATGATTCCCGGAGCGATAAAAACATTTAAAATGAACCTCTTCTGTGGATTTGATTTAATACTTTCCCATACAACCCATAGGGACACGAGTAAAGCGTCTCGGATTTATGGCCTCCAGTGTGAGTGACCCTGCAGAGGTGCATGCTGGTCCAATTAAATTACTCGGGCACACACATGATGAATGACACTCTACCATTATTATTCCTCTGACAAGCTGCTGCAGTGGGCGGGGGGGGGGGGTAATGAGGGCTTCCAGGAGCCCTGAGATGCCACATACTGATGCTTCTGCACCGAATACTGTGCGTAGTTTGCTGGGAGTCTTTTTTTTTTATCCTTCCTATTAACACTTGCAACACAAAATTTATGAGCAGCTATATGTCGAACACAGGTCAACACAGAAGCAAAATCCCCCCCGATAGAAGTACATGTGCGACAATGTTATGTACTTTTTTTAAGGTTTATGTATTTTTAAATATATATTAAACACAATACTATTAATTCCTTCACATATGTTATATTATATTTAAGTTAAAAGCTGTACAGTTGGTTTTCAAAGTCATGAGTGTCAAGACCGGGACACCACCTCAACACCCAGAGCAGATTATTGTTAATGGAGTCATAGTGTCGGAGCCATTTGAAGACATATTATAACTTAATCAGTGTCACTGAGGACACACATGGAATTATTGCATTTATTACAATGCTGATTGCAATAATGGCCAAATTTACAACATCGACCCTGAACATAAGTAGCTGCAAAGTATCCTTGGCTCCTTCCAATGGTGTTTTTTTTTCTCCTTGTGCAGAGCTGTCATCGTTATAGCTGCTCAGGAATTGAGTCTAAGAGAAATGATGAATGGATCTGGGTCTCTGGTGGTCGGCCTTTTTGGCTTCACACACAGAGGTTCAGTGCACACGAGCTGGAGCAGAACGAGGCCCAACACCTTCCTCAGTGCGCCGGTGAATTGGGGCTCCCCTTGTCGGGGCAAAGACTGCAGCATTTCAATCACTTCTGAAACTGAGAAAGCTCTTTCTGTTAAGGACAAAATATAAATGAACAAATTCCCATTATTTCCCTTCTGAGGCTGGGATAATATCCATAACCAATTAATATTCCCCAAACGAGCCATGTTTTTCTCTCCGGAGGAAAAAAAGCTAAATTACTTCTCAGGTTACGGACGCAGTCATCCGACAAATCACACTTCTCAAGCTAGATGCACTGCTGTTTGGCTGTTTGAGGATCTATCACATGAAAGATGTGGGAACTTGTAGTAGCAGCAGCTATTCCTTATTAGTCATCATTACATAGCCTGGCCCCCGGGAGGAAGGGAAATCTCATCAATTACATATAGCAAATCTTTGTGGTGTTGTTTTGATGTCGAGCACTGTGGTGGGATTCATGTTTGTGTGTGTGTGTGCTGAACCACTCGGAGCGATGTCACATCATCCATCCTCTTGTTCTCCGAGCATTTATTGTGGAGATGTCCTTGGAGATCCAACAGCATGACTTACACTATACAAAGCTGCCAGGGTGACTTGTATATATGGATGTAACTGCATGTTTGTGTGCGTATTCATCTGTCTCTTTGTGCACTTATTATCTCATCAGGTGGGAGCTTTTATCACGCTGTCGTACATGCCGCTGATTAAAGCAGAACATTTACACTCTGAAACACGAGGTCACATCTGACCGAGAGTGAGAGGATCAATCTCTGCTCCAGGAACAGGGTAGCAGAGATAAAGGAAGGAGAGAGCGAGAGAGAGAGGGAGAGAGAGAGAGAGAGAGAGAGAGAGACAGAGAGAGAGAGAGAGACAGAGAGAGAGGGAGAGAGAGAGAGAGAGAGCTACTGTTGAAACGGACACTCTGACCCTGCAGTAAGCATCAGGCATTTGTTCTGCTTAATCTAGACAAACTGCACTGCAGCACTGTGATACTCATTACCCATAACTGCTGCAGAGGCAAACACTGTGAGCACAAATGTGCTGCGTGGTGATGACAGTAGACAGTTAAGCTAACAAAGCATGAAAACAACAAATCTATAAAAGCAACAGTATGTAGGAATTGTACAGTGTTGCATACAAGTTTACTGCTTTAGTCGCAAAGCTATCATTACACACTCCTTGTAAGTTTGTTTGGAATGTGTATTTCCTCAGGAGTCGGGTGTTTGACTGAGTTTTGAAATCTGAAAGTCTGAACAATGGTCCAAGCCAAGATTCATGTCTTGGTAATATTGTTTACATTTGATCAAGTTAGTTTTGGTTTCATGTTGCAATTTTGGTAGCACACTGAAGACTTTTGTATGAAATACAGTACAAACGTCACAGTCACCTATGTGGGCTGAATATAGATGGGCGTGCGTCTTAGATCGGCGTAACATTACTTCCATGTCTAGTTTATTTAAATTGATGAACAAGTTCACTTTGTTACTACAAGAAATCCTGTGAGCAGCTTCCACTTCTTTATCTTCTTTCCTTCCATCATCTTATGCCATACCAACTTCCTGCAATGGCCGGAAAGTCGCAACGATCAAAACAAAAATTCACACTATAAACGATCTGAACCCTGATTTGTTCTCACCTCTTTTGGTCGGACTAGATTTTGGCCTGAGGCACATTTCACACCTAATATTTTGGTTCAGACTGAACTGAGAAGTCCGAAGGTCAAGACCAATCGAAGTAGCCCCTTAAGAAACATGTGCCCATCAGATGTGGAAATCGTCAGTGTGAGTATTGTCTATCTATGATTAACAATGCCCACAGGTTTCTTTTGCATTTGAAACAATATATGGACTTGATCCACATAGAGTTCAGCAGCAGACAAACTTTTGTGCATGCTAGACTTTTTCCTCTATTCTTAACGCAGTATGTTCCGTGATCCTCGAATCAATAACATGAGAGCACGCGAGGGAAAACCCAATTCCCTCTTGAATCTTACTGTCAATATGAGCAAAATGAGATGAAACCACAAGCCTGCAATAATCTCCCCCTCTGAATAATACATTTGCAGACTCTGCAGACTGTGCTTCACCAGCCCTCCACTCCGCCGCCATCGAAAAACCCTCTCCAGCATCCTCTCTTCCTCAACCTATCATCCTCATCCCTCCCCTGGAATCTCCCTCTTTCTTTCCAAGCTGCTCTGGCGCGATCTATATTCCCCTTTCAATCCCACACCCTTCCCTACTCTGACTGGGTCCTAATGGAAACGATGCTCTCTCTGCAGAGTAGGCTCTTTCCTTCCATTTTTCAGATTCTAACTATTTCTATGCTTTCGAACTTTATCTTATATTCTGTCACAGGTTGTAAACCCCCGATCCATTTTAGGAACGTCACGAGAAATGTGCAGGAGCTTTGGGCGGTTGTCAGGGTTTTATATCTCTTACCTAAATGCACCTCAGCTCAGACGGTTATTCAAAGCTTGACACAATGTGTGAGTGTGTTCAGGCTCTGCATACTGTAGCTGCAAGGAGAAGCCAAATGCTTGTGATTTGCCCATACGTTTTTTTCGTCAAATTCAAGTGACTTCATGTCTTTGCCTGGATCCTTGGCGTGGGTGTGGAAAGCAAAAGCCAGAGTCGGAGAGGCTTCAGGGAAATTGTTGTCATTTACATCTCTGAAATAGGATAATATTCACAATGAGTAAAGGTGTCAGTGGAAGAGAAAGACATAGTTCCGGTAGACAAAAAAAATGCTTCAGGGAATCCACAGAACAAAGAGCAACTTTAATTTAATTGAATGCAAATGAGGATGGCATTTATGATTAAGAAAATGTAAATTCATGTAGTGCAAGCAGAAAATCCAATTTCAATTCCCAAGAACATCAATATCCCAGGACTCCTAAATACATGTATGTGGGACTGAGGTGTAACGGGAGCCTGTGACGAAATGCAAACGTTTGAGAATCTCAGCCGTGCAGTTCAGTCAGTTCAGTACTGCGTGTGCTGTACCGTTCCTGTCTGTCAGTCAGCCCCTGGCTCCGACCCATACGTGTGGGTTTAACCCAACACTGCTGTGGCCGAGCTCCAAGGATAACGAGGTGCCTGAGGTTGGAACGCAGCGAAGGAGAAAGGGGGGTGACATCATGGCCTTGCCTGTGGCCAGCCAACAGACACATGGCAGGAGGCAAAAGACGACTACTGGTAATGTCACATATATGGTGACACTGTATTCACCGAGTGCTGAAACCAATCTGTGAAAGTTTTCTTAACGTCAGTTGATCGAAGGACATTCTCTGGGCGGAAGCAAAGAGCATTTTCTGATGCAAGTTTTGCGAGAGTACACAGGATTATTCCACCAGCAAGTCAGTGAGCCAGCAGCAATGTTGAATTATAAGTGCTGCTGGGAGATTTATCTGTATAACCCTAAAGCTAAAATCAATAAGTTTATTTTGATAATTTAGCAAATTTTTTTTTCAAGCAGAAATGCCCAAAAATGATTGGTTCCAGCTACTAACAAGTGACAATTTGATACTTTCCTCATATATTAGTAAACTGAAAATGATTTGGATATGGTCAAAATATGTAGTTGCAGCTCCATGAAACTCCCCATCAAGCATCAGTGGTGAAAGTATTGGAAACCTCTACATTAAAAAGTAACGACAAACTATTTGGAAAATACCAATTATACTCAAGAATACTATATACACAGTGGGATTCCTCGAAACCGTCTCGAGGGCTCAAAAAGCTGATTGGGTTCAGTCTGAAATAATATGACAGGTTTTTCCTGAATATGAGATTGAGTATTTGAGAAGAGAACCTTCTCCATCAGTTTCTTAAGCACCCATAATGCTCCCCAGATCACCGGCCTCTCGGTTGCCTGCCTGTCAGCATATACATCTGCTCCGTGTTACTGCTGGAGCCTCCGCTGTCAACTTAGTTAGACTCTCTCTGTACAGGTTAAATTGTAAAGACATGTACAGTACAAATGGCCAAAACAGCATGGCTGGGATCCAGTAAAGTCATCCAGTTTGCACATTACAACACTTTATGCATCTCCCCCTGTGGCCTCTTAATTAGAATAGCGACATTTTAGAAACTAGCCAGAAAAGGCCAGTATTGAGCCATTAAAAGGTTGTGGAGTCCCTGAAGATCTGACAGACGCTATCAGAACACAAAGAGGCGGAAGTTGAGACCTGATGCATGGAAAGAATTAACGACAAAGTGCAAGCGGTTCCTTGGTTGTGCTTTGGGAAATCTGACAATCACAGAAACAAATTCTCGAAATTCTTTTCCCTCGTCAAGCTAAACACCCCAAACAAATTAACAAACTGCAATTCCCATTTATACTGAGTTCGCTTTGTTGCGGCGGGTCCTCACTGATGTGGCAGATGGATGCTCCAGCCGTAAATCATTCCACGCCGCCCGCACCCCAAAGCAGATTGTCCCTAAATAATAAGATGGAAGTTGTCCTGTGAACTCAGCTCTGTGTTTAATTATCCACACAATCAACAGCAGATGTTTACTTGAAGCCGACATGTCCACCTGTCACTCTGTGAGGTGTTCGATGAAAGAAACCCGTCCACGACAAGCACCTTCCATGAGTGTGACTGATTCTTTCTATTGACCGAGATGCCATCTGTCCGTGTCGTTAAATCTTGATATTAGCGAATCGGTTGTTCAAGGGCAACGGAGCCGGGCCTTAACTCAAATGTTAGGACAGACTGAAGTGTCCAATTAGGAGGCTTCAAAAGGATCAGGTGTGTGTGTGTGTGTGTGTGTGTCGGTGTGTGTGTGCAAATCTATCATGCTCTTAGCTTTGTAATCAAAATATACATGCAATAGAAGACATTTTGCGAAAGCTGCACCTATTTCTAAGATTTTATCATGACAAATTCTTAATGTGTCTTTCAAACATACACACTTTTATACAGAGCAGGTTTCAATGTGATTTTCAGTCTCTGGAATCACAAGCTAGCATCTAATGAGAGATGACATTTATATTCCGACGGCGTACTCTACAGGTCTGACACCTCCTCACACATTCGGGAGATTAAGTAAAGCCGAGCCCTTATTTTCAGTCTGTGTTTTCGTATCTCTTTCAGCCTCATTAAATCAACCACCAATCACAGAGGGTTTCAGGTGGGTAGCAAACCAATGAAATGTGTGAGGCAACTGAGTCCAGCAGCTGCACAGAAGCACCACATCAGCGCTAGGGACACGCCGCTCGCTCTAATCCAATCACCGCTGCCCCGGCCTGTGTGTGTCTGCAACCAATCGCAAGGCATCGCTGCAGCGTTCTTCATTTGCAGTAGATCTTAAAAACTTCTGAATCCGACAGGACATGTAAGGAATAGCCACGTGCATATGTCTTTTGCAACATACCTCAGTCTCTTGTAGTACTGTTTGACCTTATCCAGTGAGGCGGAATTTATCTGGGCCTGGTATTCCTCCACTGAAACATTGTCTCTGTAGTAGTAGCCCTCCATACTCTCCAGTGCTAGAGAGGGATCACATGAAGGGAGAAATATAAAAGGCCAAAGTCAGTGTTTATGCATCAATCTGTGCACTAAATGTCGACATGTTCCATAACAACGCTTATTATACCTTGTGTGAAGAGCACAGGGTAGATCTTGATGCCTCCCCCGTTCTTCAGCCTGTGAGGCAGCAGGGAGAAGGAGGATCTCTCCAGGTAGAAGCAAACCTTCAAGGCCTGACGTGTGCCCTCCACCTGGTAGGAAATGGGCTTGTCTGCCACAGAAGAAGGGGGAGGAGAGGAGAGGCATGATACAGAGCACATTTTTGAAGGCTTGACTTAAATGTCAGACCTTAGAAGTAGCAATAAGAAGGCTGCAATGATGCTTTTCAGCTGAAATGTAACCTCAACAGAGTCAAAGGACTTACTGGCCACCAGCGGCTCCCCTTCAAAATGCCGGAAGTAGAATGTGACCTTCTCCAGGTCGATTAGTGCGACCTGAGTGTCCTCCAACATGGCTTGCTCATCCGTCTGAAGAGAGGAACAGAAACATGCAAGAATGAATCCGATGGTTGACAGAATTTTTTAATATTTACATATCTGATAAAGTCTCGGGAGAGGAGACGACTGTGGAAAAAAAGTTGCAGAAAGACTTTTGAATCGGTTGTGGCTGCAGGACAAGATGTTTGAAAATGTAAAAAATCTGTTTGAAATAATTGAGGGTACCAGCCCTCCTCTTGAGACCCTCAACCACATTGCAATCTCTAACCAAACTGGGTGTCATGTTGCCTTGGGGGCAATGCAGTCACAAGGTTTTAATAAAGAAAAATAATTCTCTTCTCCTCCTGCCTGCATGTGAATTCTGCAGATACTAAGACTTTCCCCCACAGTCCACAGACATGCAGCTCATCGTGCAGTTTAATTGATGACTGTTAATTCCCTGTGTATCCCTCCTCTTGTCCTTTGTCTGCTGTGATTGGCTCCTAAAAGAATAATCTATATATGGTAGATATAGTCGTTCTTTTGCAACATAAGATGACCCTCCCAAAGAGCCCTCATTCAAACATCCTGAAATGATGTCTGAGTCCTAGTCTCGGTTTTTAAGTGTTTGCGTGTATCCCTGAAGGTGTGTATGCACGTGCACTTGTTTCCTTTTCCAGACAGCATCCTCACACACACAAACACATCTGCTCTGGGCCACAGAGATAGCAGCTCAAATATGCTGGATTGTGACACCCTGCGCTCCTCCTCCTCCTCCTCTTCACCCCCTCCACCCCTCCTCTGCCTTCTCTTTCTTCTGCTCTCTATCCTCCACATGCAGACGGACAAACACAGCAGTGGTGGAAGAGGATTAGGTTCTTTTTCTAAAGACACATTTGAAATGGTGCAACACGTGAATGAGCAGAACCCGCTGCCCTGCCAAGTGACACTTACTGTGTGTGGGCAAGTTTAGCCCAAATGGTGTCATACACACACACTTCTGGCAAACACACACATTCAGTTTACACGTAATCACAAGCCTACAGACACAAACAGTATCCAGTGCTCATGCTGCCTTTAAGATGCACTAAAAGAGGAGCATGCTGAAAATTCACTGGAATCCCCTGCAGGTACTGAAACCCGGTTTTGCTCAACAGGGACGCATAGAGGGGAAATTACTTGAGAAAGAAAGGGAACTAGAGACACAGAGATGGAGTGAAAGAGTGAGACAGCGTGGCGGCAGGAAGAGAGAGAAGTGTCAACGATATCTGGGGACCTGATGTAAGCCGCACACCCCTCTAACTTAAACAACCGGTCATCCAGAATAAACTTTTACTGCACTTCCTGTGTTTCTAATTCCCAGTGAGAGGACACAGAAATAGAAGCTAAATCAAAATGTCTCATTGCTAAAAAAAAACTTTGTGGTGGATGATGCAAAATGCAGAAGAGAAGCCCAAAGTTAATTAAGTGAACAGTCCTTCAGCTGCTCACTTTTAAGTTCCAGGTTCTCAAACTCACTTAGAGGCACTCAACTGAAGTGAAATTATTAATAAGCTCTTGAAGGGAGAGGCTAACTAAGGTCACAATGTGCGGCTCCACAGAGGCTTTCCATAAAATACCAGTCTGGACCCTGTCTTT
The DNA here is from genome assembly GCF_963576545.1 of Limanda limanda. Classification (NCBI taxonomy): domain Eukaryota; kingdom Metazoa; phylum Chordata; class Actinopteri; order Pleuronectiformes; family Pleuronectidae; genus Limanda; species Limanda limanda. The sequence continues at coordinate 9,679,095 of NC_083655.1, forward strand.
CCACTGGACTGCAGAAAAGACCAGTCTGATATCTAATAACCCACTTTTTCAACTTTATAAAAACTAGATGAAACATTGATTACTCAAATCAATATACAAAACTAAATGGGATTATTTATCTGAGTCTACTATGACTTAACATAGACGTAAACATTTCTGTCATTTTCAAGGGGGCTTTGGATCAGACGAGAATTCTCCAAAACAGACAATTCAATTGTTTAAATGTATGTCCTGGTATATCTGTTACATTATGTTATTTATGTAACTTTTCTTTATGTTATTTTTGTAAATGTGCTTTGTATGCCGTCAAATGTTTTTTTTAAAGTGTGTGTTTCCCCAGAAAACTGTTTTCAGTTAGAACAGGATGGTGAAGCCGTTCCTGTGACTTGAGCAACAGAGGACGGAGGTCGGCTGTGGGCTCTGGCTCCTGAAACCAGTGGCACACCTCAACCATTCACACCGCGTCCACACACAGTCACTGCGGGCGGACTGTCGGCTGCACTCAGCACATTTTTCAGAATTTCTGTGTCTGGTGGTGGCATCTTGATTGATGATCGATTTTTTTTAAATCCAAACTTTTGAATGGAAGATTACGTCTTATTTGCTTAGCTGTAACTCATCATTACACTTACTCAGAGAGTGGATTAAAAATAGTGGATATCACAAAATTCATGACATTTTAGATTATATGATGAATAGATACTTATGGTTTCATATCTGATAGTTATCATTTAAAGTACTATATGTATAAGATAGATATGCATGTACATGGATTCAATGTATTTACAGCTGAAATCTGCATGTTTACTGAAAATCTAAGTAAAGTAATTTGAATTGTCAGTTTAGAAAATATACATATGTGTATATAGACGGTAATTCCTGTTTTTAGAGTGTCTGTTAAAGCAGATTAACTGAGATTGTGGCGTGAGTGGTCTGGTGCTCACCAAATTGGGGGACAGGAGGGACTGGAAGTGGAAGAGCAGCCCGGCGCTGGCGATCTGCTCCAGCCATCGGCAGCCGGCTTCCTGAGTCTCCTGTAGGTCCTGGGGGTCCGAGCTGTCCTGGTCCATGTCCCTGCTCACGCTGTGGAACTGAAAGTGAACGCAAGAAGGCCAACCAGTGAGCTAAGGTTAAAACAAAAAATCTAAAAGAAAAATCCATTAGTAGGGTATTTTTGTACACTTGTATAATTTACCTGGTTGAGGACGGCCAGTAGATGCTCTGTGAAGGCACACACAGCTGCGACCAGAGACTGACAGAACACCATATCTCGACGCAACTGGATTTCTGAGTCTAATGGGGAAACAAAAATGATATGAGGAACATAGCAAAATGATTGAGGTGAAATAAAAACAATGAACATTACAGATAAGAAAGATAAGAAAGGTAAAGAGTGGAGAAGATCAAATACACAAAACTGAGGAGCGAAAATCAAAAACTGAGGTGTAGGTGTCAAGGTTCAAAGACAAAAGTGATAGAGATACGTGTGTGAGTTTGTTATGGTCATGGAAACTGTGAGGTGACAAAAAGTCATGGCTGCTTTTTATTAAATCTGCTGAGTATAAAATATTGTATCAGACAGAAATGAGAGCAAATGACAGGTTCACCCAAGTGGAATATTAATTTGCTGCTGGAAAATCCCTGAGAAATAGACCCCTTGGAAAAGTTCGGCGATCCATTTAATTACAAATGAGTTCATGAACCCGTCAGAAATTAAGAATGAGTTGTGAGATTATAAAATGATTAACCAATCCAACAAACTGCCTACAAAAAAACGACCCTTTACTACTTTTTACTATTGCACTTCCTGGAGGTAGTGTCACGTGATATGCGTTTTCAGGCTTGTTAGTATGGACTGGGATTAAAACCAAACGGAGCCAAAATGCTTAGACAGAGATTGTTTTAATTTGAAAACGTATGTATAACATCCTGTATTTCTGTTTCACTGCATGTGGAAAGTAAAACAAACCTGTGTACTGTAGAAGGACCAAGAGCAGCCTCGTCTTCACCTCTGAAAAAGAAACCAAACAAGTCAGTCCAGTGAGACGCGAATGACCTTGTACACAACCGTACAATCCAATGAGCCCTTCTCCTCAACTACAATATTATGACCTGTGCAAGAAAAAACTACCTCTTCTAGTCATAAATAAATAGGGCATTGCTGTATAACTCTTTTGCTCTATCCCAGCTCTGCAGCTGTTTATCTTCACATATATGGAAAAAGAAGCACACAGCGTCATAAAAACCAGCCAAAGGCAAAGATAATAACATAAATCTGCATTTGTTTATAGCCGTATCAGAGGCGCGGAGAGCTTGGCAGGATCCTGTGCTGCATGAAAAGGCCATTATGGGTAGGGAGGGGAGAATTGGTGTGCACATGCCAAGCTGCGCATTAATATTAACTCTGCTTATTTGTACTCCCTCTGTCGTGACCACCAGCTCACCTTTCCCAGGAGGGTCATGTCGCTGAGATTGGGGCTGCGTCTGCACGTGCTCACTTGTGGCCGTGCATCTGTATGTACATACTCTGTTTGTCTGTGTAATCACACTGCGGGCCAACAAACACAAAAACCACACACTGCAATTAAGGATAAATGAGGCCGGACTTCCAGAAAAATAAGAGGAATCTCACAGTGTAGCTCTAACGCTGTTTACACTGCTGCTCTGTGGCTCAAATTTATGAATCCCAGGATGGTTTTGGGATTTAAAGTTTCAAGAGAGCGGTACGGTTAGTGGACTGAGACTACCTGTACGTGACTGCAGCAGAGGTTAATATTGCATCTAATAAATATGATGAGGGGCACTAGAGAACTGGTCAATTTAATGGGCCTCCCAAGCCAGGTATACCTTTCCAGATAATTTGATTGTGGAGCAAGCTTTAGGTTCCTAGCTCTGTGAAAGCAAGAGTATGTGTGTGTGTGTGTGTGTGTGTGTGTGTGTGTGTGTGTCTGTGTGTGCACGTGTGCGTGGTTTAACCGTGTTTGTTATAATTCAGGTGGGTGCTGACCTTCAACATATTTCGCGATGGTTTGCGTGAGGGTCTGAACGCTGCTGGGCAGGTTCCAAGGATCCTGCTTGACATGGAGACGCAGCTTCTTGGTGCAGTTCACCTTGGGCTCCATCTCCTGCTGAAACTCTGACACACACACACAGACACAAACAATGAATAAACACAGACCTAGTGTTGGGATATGACTGTGTGTGTGTGTGTGTGTGTGTGTGTGTGTGTGTGTGTGTGTGTGTGTGTGTGTGTGTGTGTGTGTGTGTGTGTGTGTGTGTGTGTGTGTGTGTGTGTGTGTAAACCCTATTTCACAAAGCAAGGAAGTGGATTTGCCTTAGTGAGCAATATTTCATTCCACAGACAGATTTCATTATTTAATTTGTGTCTCCTTTGTGTTTATTGGTGGAGAGCAAACCAACTAGGTGCATACCACCACCTACTGTATCAGTGTGTAATGAATTCATAGTAAAATGCAATTGGACCTAATAGAAATAAAGAAACACTCTTAATCTCATAATGTCTACGCTCTTCCCTCTCACTCCTCCGGCTCTCTTTTTTTCTCCGCTTGTCTCCAGTCTACTTCATTGCCAGATGTTTATTGCCATCATAAAATTCCCATTACTTCGCAAAAGCAGTCGAACTCTTTTAACGTACAACACACGTAAATTATTACGTGTGTTGTACACACGTGGTTCATTTAGTCAAAAAATGGTATTCACTCAAAAGGCAATCAGGAAAGATAACTGATCCTAATAAATCACTATACTCCTCCGCATCGTACTTAACTGTTTTTCTTCCATAAATCTCTCTTCTTCTTTTTCATCTTTTGTTTTCTTGTCCTCTATCTCTTGCTCCAAATGTGTCTCATTAACATCAAGTTCATTCTCTTTTTCTTTCCATGTTAGCCTCTCTCTTTTATCTATCTGTCTATCTATCATAGGACAGTAAGACCAGGCTTCGATCGCCTACAATCTAATCACTTTGTCATTGAGTCTTTGCAGGAGCCGAACACGACTGTAAAACTCTGTCAATCTGATGTAGCCTCTTTCAAAACCCGACAGAATGACTTGTAACAAAGTTTACTCTGGAGACGAAGAGCAGATCTGCGATAAAGTGACGGCTGTTTAACAGCGCCTTAAAGAGTGTGTCTGTGAGGAGGAGCGCAGGGTGTCACAATCCAGCATATTTCCCGTGTGTGTGTGTGTGTGTGTGTGTGTGTGTGTGTGTGTGTGTGTGTGTGTGTGTGTGTGTCTGAGGGCGACAGAGAGAGTGAGAGATCAGATGCAGGAATGCTCTACTTGTGAGATAATCCCGTTTGCTGTGTTATCAACCGCACACATTAGTGGAGTTAAGACGGATCAGCTCTGATCAAGGCCTTCATATCCCTCCTTGGGGCATTTATGCATACCACACACACACACACACACACACACACACACACACACACACACACACACACACACACACACACACACACACACACACACACACACACACACACACACACACACACACACACACACACACACACACACACACACACACACACACCAATGCACACAAACCACAAGCAGACCTATTTTCAGTTCAAGCAAATCTGCACTCAATTCATGGAAGTCTGTTTCCCAAATGGAGCGCTGTGTTTGGAGGCTATACTTATGAAAACATGCAGAATAAATGAGTAATCTGCTCTTTAGCTTTTAGCACACTTCATTTTAGAGTAGTTCAAGGACAAACAATAACTTTTTTCACAGGTTCAAACAGACCACATTTGTACAAAACGTTCAGTTATCCTACTTGCAAAATCTGGGAGCCATACTTGCACGGCTTGGGAAAAAATAAGGAAGAAAACAATTGTTGCTTTTGAGCATGGTTTTCTTTCTATCTTATCTCCAGACTGGGCTGAGTCATGTGAGCCGGTCCACAGATCATGAAAGGCCACAGTGAGCTAGTTTGTATTTGTAGTGGGAAATGATAAGGATAAATTTAGCCCCCTCCAGCAACATTTCCTACATTTTCCTGTGAGAGATAAACTGTAACAATAGCCTCCGCTGTTAAACACCAAGGCCAAACGAGGTTAGGTGGCAAATAAACAAACCTATCAGATAACACACGCACAGCAAAGTTGTTACAGGGTCACTTTTTGTATTGGCTGGTAGGTAGCACTATAATTCCGAGAAAGGGAAGATGAGTTTGTAACCAAGTGGTTCTGGTTCAACACTGAGAAGTGCTTTTGAGAGAAGGGCACTGGAAGAGCTGAAGGGAAGAGATCGATGTAAAAGAATAGGAAGAATGGAGGAGAATCTTCTTTGTAGGTGCTGTAATCCACCGACTAAACATCCCCCATGTCTCGACCATCACATCTGTGCACAGACACGCACGCACACACTTAACACAACAGGAAGTTGCAACCCCTGTGTGCAGGTAGCTGCGGAATTTTGAGAATATGCTATTTTCTCTCAGTATTCTGCCCGTTGGGATTGGGAGTTTCTTTGATATGATCTTTCTTATACTGGGCCCAGTGTGAAGCCCAGCAAGACCCAAGAAGCACAGCTACACATCAGTATTTGTGTCAGTACCAGATATATTTGTTTTTACACGTTCCCATAGACAACCAGATGTGTTGTAGGTGTAATTGTTCACATACATGCTTCACATACGTACTATGCGTGAACTAGACATGTTATTGGAGTTTTCTGCTAGAGGGCACAACACAGAATTTAGATCATATGGAACCTAAACAAAAAACATAGCGATACTTGAGGAGGTGATTGCAGCGCCATACAGACGACGTTGCTGATTTTTGTTACTGATTACATACCCACTGACCCCTGTCACATCCTGTCCCTGCACTCCCTCTAATGTTCATGTGAGTACTGCATCTTACGAACATGTAGCGTTCATTTCAGAGGACATGCACAACCCAACGCACCGTACAGACGCAAGACGCGTGAGGCAGCCACGATACGTCTGCTAAGTGATAGGTGGGCATATCAGGAATGAATGAGGTGATGGACACTAATATCTGAACACTATTTTAATGTTTATTCAGCAAGGACTACTATTCTTCGTGTGACAGTGGTTCAGTGGACATTGGACATTTCAAGACCAAAAATATATAGTGGATTACCGATATGGGGAGTGAATAAATCTCATGCTTATAGTTATTTTCTCCTTTGTTTAATGCTGGTTGGAGATTGTTGTGTTTTTCTATCATGGAAATATGTAAAGTAATTAAACTTGAGTCATAAAAAAGTGTTTTGATGAGTCATTCAAGATGTAATAAGATTTGATTAAGGTGCACAGTCCTGGTGTTTTACCTTGTAATCCTCTTCCAGGCGTGAAGCATTTCGTCTGCTCGAACGCCCGAGCCACCACCGCTCCTCTCAGCATGCTGGTGATTGAGTCCACCTGTAGAAAGCATGAGGGTCAAGTAGTGGCATGATACAGTTCCCCCCCCGCTGAGCTGGGATCGAAAGTATGCGGAGGGAAGCGAGATCCGCCGCCCAAACATAACCAACACCTGGTTCACTTGTTCTCTTTGTAACAAACACACACACAATCCCACAGAGCCCCAGTGAATACACTTTGCTATGCGGTGTATAAACAAAGCTGGAGAAACTGCTCCACAAGAAAACAAATGACAGGAAGCAGCCAGAAAGTGCCCAGACAGCAAAGCAAGGCAAAGCTTTTCCACTGTCGATGGAGACATCCTCACAAAACCTCTCATGGATGTAATAAGCGTGTGTGTGTGTGTGTGTGTGTGTGTGTGTGTGTGTGTGTGCTACAGAGAGTATATATGTAATCAGATATGACCAGCATTGCTTCAAAGGCTTCTGAAAGGTCAAGGGGCAACTTAAGGCTGCAACAATTTCCCCTTCCTGAGCACAAACAAAGGTCTGCACATGATTGTGTTAATAGTTGTTCTAACACACATTTAGACAACAAAAAAACTAACAGCGAAGTTGATATTTGACAGACCAATGAAATATAAAGATGTGAAGGGACTCACCTGGCTAAACAGATGCTCCAGGAAGCTGTGAAGTTTCTTCTGCTTCTCGTGGGACAGCCACACACTGGAGGGCATCTCATCTCCTGCAGAGGTGCGGCCACAACTTGGCAGTATTAGTCCACACGTTTACCCATGCACAATTACTTTACATATTACTAACATACATGAGACATATGATTGCAAATACAGTACAGTATTACTTTTCTGTCATATTATAACACAGCTTTGACAAGTGTGTGCGTGTGTGTGTGTGTGCGTTTGGTGTGTGTGTGTGAGACGGAGACTGAGGCAGTGAGGAAGGATATCTAACAGGATACACAGCTGTGTAAGACATTAATGACAAATCAGAGATGTGCGGCCACACTTCTGCCAAATCCAATTAGATTCAACTTCAGGCTTTTTTTTGTTCTCCACCTCCAGAAAAAATATAATCATTCAATCACATTGTAACCATGACCTGTCAATGATGGGACCGTTTTTGCAACTTTGTGGCTGATTCTAAAATCTATCTGGGACCAGGGAATAGCTATAAATTGTTTATAAATGTTATACAGTAAATATAACCCACACATTATGGATTATATTGACCAGATTTGAAAAATTAATATCGAAGCTAACAGCTATTTTTCTATGTATAGACAAAGTGGAGTTATGTCATTACACTCTCTCTGTGTGTGTTGGGATTCAAGCTCCTCTGTTCTTTGTTTTGGTAGCTGGTCGGAGCATGTGTTCATGTGTGTGAACGTAAGCTCCTCCCTGTGGAACCCTCCCCCCCTCCCCACATGTATAAAGCACAGCTCCAGCTGCAATCTGCCGTGGTTTAAACATGACACCAGGCTGTGGACACTCATTCACACGTTTTCCGCAGTGTGTCACCTGCCCATCGTTAGGAATATTGTGAATATTTAACCTTTGAGATGTGTTATTCTACCTGTAATACACTATCACTACCAGGTGAAGGAGAATAATGCTTGTGTTCATTGTTTTGCGTGTGTGTACCTGAGTCCATCTCATCACTGTGGACATAGGAGCTACAGTGGCTGCTGCAGATGCTGGTGAAGGAGGCAATGGAGTTTCTGTTGCTGTTACAGTCACTGATGAGAAATGGGAAGAGGAGACAAAATATCTGAGAGTGCTCATTGATTTTGATCAGTTAATAAAATCTATTATTGCTAAACTGTCTCTGAACATCTGCCCCTCCCATGTAAGCACCTTTCACTGCAGTTGTGTACCTGTATGAGTCTCTGTTGCTGATCGTGTCGTGTCCCGAGTCCTCCTGCTCGTCCCCGGCCACGTTGAAACACACTTTCTTCCCGTTGCGCTCGCCCTTCTCCCCCTCGCTCTCTGCGGAGATGTAACTCTCCGGGGTCCTCGCCTCTGACGCTGGAGGGTGTGTGATGGAGGACAGAATGCTGCGGGAGAGAGAAGGTGGAGAAGAAGAAAACAGACAGGAGGGATTACATAAAGCGGCAATGACATTCATCCAAAACCAACAGCGAAGTCAGCGTGGTAAAAACAACTTCTTTGATCGGACTCATGCTACACGGGAAGTTCTTACATGCAGTTACATACAGTGTGTGCTTTCATGTGTGAGGGCTCCCCCAGCTGAGCGAGTGGGCCGAACAAAACCCCCGGTCTGTTTGTGCCCGGCTTCCGCACAAACAGCTTCAGACGATCAGGGATCCGCATCATATTAATAGGTCGGAACATGCAGCAGGGTGCAGCTGTGTCAACACGCCGCAGCTCCGCACCCCCCTCACTGTTCCTGCTGCTCTGTATTCTATCAGCCGGCTATCAGAGGAGCAGGAAGGGACCGGCCCGGGATATTTTTACAGTTGCAGCAACACATGGTGGCATTTAAGGCAATATTCCAATAAATGCTGGGCTTGGACTTTTTTTTTGATCTCTCCCCACGCACACACTCGGACACGCGATGTCTGTTTACGTTCCAGGCCCATTTTAATTTGTGTCCGCTTACATTTTTCCATTGAGTCATAACCTCGGCCTTAAGGACATTTTAAAGTGGAGGCAACGGGGGGGGGGGGGGGGGGCTAAAGGGGACTCACAGCTATGTGAAACGTCCCCCTCATGTGACATGTCACCCAAATGCATCTCAGGTTTTTATGCCTCTTGATGATTTTAAACACCTCCACCCCCCTGGTTTCTCTCTCTCTCTCTCTCTCTCTCTCTCTCTCTCTCTCTCTCTCTCTCTCTCTCTCTCTCTCTCTCTCTCGCTTGCTCTCTCTCTCTCTCTCTCCCTCTCCCTCTCCCTCTCTCTCTCTCTCTCTCTCTCTCTCTCTCCCTCTCCCTCTCCCTCTCTCTCTCTCTCTCTCTCTCTCTCGCTCTCGCTCTCGCTCGCTCTCTCTCTCTATCTCGCTTGCTCTCTCTCTCTCTCTCTCTCTCTCTCTCTCTCTCTCTCTCTCTCTCTCTCTCTCTCTCTCTCTCTCTCTCTCTCTCTCTCTCTCTCTCGCTCTCTCTCTCGCTCGCTCTCTCTCTCTCTCTCGCTTGCTCTCTCTCTCTCTCTCTCTCTCCCTCTCTCTCTCTCGCTCTCGCTCGCTCTCTCTCTCTCTCTCGCTTGCTCTCTCTCTCTCTCTCTCTCCCTCTCTCTCTCCACTGGCCCCCTTTCCACCCATTCACAGGCTGACTGGACCACCGAGATGCCCTCATTATGGCCCACTCCAGGAGCTACCACAATGCCCCTCCAAAAAGGAGATTGGCATTCCATCACTATGGAGAAGTCCTCCGGGCTCTGTGATTGGCTATTGGTTAATAAAGAAGCGAGCGCAGTTTGGGGCCTTTGGGGTGCAAACTAACCGAGGGAGCAAATGGGAATAACAATGACTGGATCAGAGAAGGGGCTTTGACAGAAAGAGAGAGAGAGAGAGGGAAAAAAAGAAAAAGCAGGAGAACGAGAGCAGGCCACAGCACACCACTGCTTATCAGAGAGATCTCTTAATCTCTCACAGGAAGCTCTTTAACCTACTTTGACACATTTAGCCATTAGTCATCAATTGCCTTCATCGCATCTGTAAGTGCATCTGCATAACAAAGCCCCTCATCAGGCCGTTTCATGGGAGGACATTTGCATAATGCTTTAATCTATACTGTGGTAAAGAAAGTGGAGCACCCTATGGCTGGGAAACTGCTGCCAGTCTGTCAATGATGTGCGGTGTAATAACGAAATTATGTGAAAAAGAGGAAAGTTGGGAGGAAAAGGGGGGGGTTGTGTGATCCAGGAAAGGGAGGAGGGCCCTGACACGAAGCACGTCAGCACCGGGCACGTCCCCACACAGCTGTGACCCCCTGTCTGTCACACCAGGTCGCAGGTCGCAGCCTCCACAAGGATTCCTCGAGAAACTGCCAATAAATTATGTAACAGCATTCGACATCCAGTTGTTTTCTCTTTCCTAAATTACTTGCGGATATTTCTAATCTACTACGAATTTACCAGACTTCCTATTTCTGCTCTGGGCCGAGAGCAGGGAGGGAGGACGGGGTTGTTTGACATACCACACACTTTAAATATGGCCAGTGTTACTTCATTATAAAGTGCTTCTGTCAAAGCTAGGCACACCCGTAACAGAAAAAGAAAAGGAGACGCAAGAAAGTGATGGATGTGTGCGTCTGTGTGTGCAGAGGGGTGTAGAGAAAAGTGTGTGTAGCGGAAATAAGACAGGACAAAGGGGATGTGAGAGTGCTTGGAGCAGGGCAGGGCGGGGGGGGGGGGGGGGGGTGGGTGAACGATGAAAGTAGCAGCGACCCAACGCCAGTCATCGAACAAGCAAACTAAACTAATGATGAGCTCAGGAGGGATCAACACACCCACACAGGTCACACCACATCCAGACTGCAAGCGCCACAGCCCACATTCGCTCCGCTGCTGTGAAACACTCCTCCCCCCCATCCCCACAAGCTCATCCTTTAACAAGCTCCTGAAGTGTGCACGGGAAAGGTCGTTATCCCTGCTCTCAACCCGTCTCGTATCATTTCAATGGCCACTACGTTAATTGGTGGCAACAGGAGCATGGGGAAAATTTTGTCCAGACTTGGTTATTAAGAGCCGTGCTGTGGACTCAACTCATTTACACGTCAGTGAGGTGACAGCTCCGCTCCATCTAACAACTTTTAACGTCATTATCTGAACACTGCTGCTGCTGCTGAGGACACTAATGATCTTAATCAGTCAAATGATCATATCAAAGCACATATATTTCAATCAATGACAAGAACCTGCAGGGAAATTCCAAAAAAGTTTCGAAGATGTCTTACTTAAGCAGCTTTCAGACCTGCACTGAACTCTGGGTCCCAGCGAGAGGCTCCAAACATTCTCTTGAGTTTCTCCTTTCAGCCCCCTGGGGAGAGCTCCAAGCATGCCTGAATGAACCCATGCATGTGGATGAGATGTCTAACACTTGACGAACACGTAGAAGAACCTAAGCTGTTGATGTGCTGCAAAACGTGTGATCTCTGCAGCAGAATGAATACGTTAGATCCTGCCTCTGCCTTCTGTGCCAACCCCTCACCTGAATACTCTGGAGATTTCTGTGTTGTTGTGAACGCATCTGAGAGGAGAATCTCCCGCTGCGTTGTTCAAGAGTGAATCTCAAACACCAGAGTAAGATCTGACCCAGTTGTGGACATTCTCAGGAGTGTTGCTGTGCATGATTATATATCAATGGTCCATTGTTAGTGAATGGACTTTCGAGAGGGCACCTGGCTTAATGACACGCCCTCTGGCTCACTGAGATTGTATTTCCTGTTTGGGGATGGGGGATGCAGGAATGGGTCAGTGTTTTCCATTTCCTTTTTCGTGGACGCATGTGTCTCCAGACAATGAACCGGCCGAGCTGAACACAGAGCTGCCAGGCAGGAAACACACGCATAACATAGCAGGTGTAAAATCATCTACATAGATGCCGCAGGAGAATACCTTTGGTTAGAGAAAACCACCACAATGCCTTGTTGCTGTCGCTCCTTCTGTTTCCCTGTGTCTCTCCCACTGATGCACACACACAGCCTGGTGCCAGAGTAATGACCAAAATGTATGACCGCTAAGTGCCAGACGCAGCACACTGACCATGCAGGCTGTTAAAGTTACAGCTTGTTATATGAGGCAATCTGGTTTCTCAAAGCATTTCCAATCAAGCTGAATGGTATCTCACTTTCCATCACAGGAAAGTGATTTGAAGTGTTTCAAAAAAATATTAATTTTACCCACTGTTTTTCAATTTGAGGGGAACGTGCTCGAACAAATTAATCTCAAACTCGGGCAATTTGATGAAACTCAGCACCCTGTCTCACATGGGAATGGATTGCAGGGAGTTGTGCTTATGTGAAACAAATGAGCAATGTGTTATGTGTGTGCATGTGTGGTTGTGTTTGAGAGTTTGACCGCTTGCATCCCTGCACGCACGTGACCATTGTTTACACACATGTATGCTAACGTGGCCACTTACTCATGAATGTGGGCGCCATGCGTCTCCATCTCTTTGACAACTGTTGTGAGTTTGTAGAGGAGTTTCTGGTACGCGTCCAGGGTGAGCAGGTCGTCCTCTCTGAGCAGGAAGCGAAGGCCGTGTCCCTCCGTCCGGCCCAAGCTGTGACCCGACGGGGCCGCCATCGTGGTAAAGGTGTGCTGGACATTAACCATGGGGTTCAGTTTACCTAAGGCAACACAAACGCCAGAGTTAAAAGTCTGGAATTTAAAGATAAATATGCAAAATGACTCCACTCTGCATTGGGTTCTTCACTCACCCTGCTCAGCACTGCTGCGTCTTCCCTTCTCCAGCGTGTTCTTCCTGTTGTCCAGCTGCACACCAAAGGCACTTCCCAGGGAGGTGGTGGTTTTGGGGTAGGAGACCTCCATCACGTTAACATGACAGTTTGTTGGGCAGAAGTCGCTGCTGTGGAGTGGGGACACCTTGGCCTTGGCCTGCTTGAAGGTGGGCCACGCTCGGTTCTTCAGGACCCTGGCAAACTGACACAAAGAGAGGGACGCCCATGGTCATGTCATGTTTATTTATAAAGCATATTTGAAACAACCAGAGTTGAACATTGTGCTGTAAAATAAATACATACTAATAAAAAACGATTGTTTAAAATGCCTTTAGTGACAAAAACATATTAATATTTTTATGTTCATTTGTTAATTTGTTTACTTTAATGTGGCTGAGGAAGTGGTATAATAATGAGTGCTAGGTGTGGGTGGAGATCTTGCATGATAATTGCACTGACTGCAGGGAATTCCACCCCAGCAATGGCTGCTAGCTTTATAAATATAGTAATCAAATGTGTATAATAGGCGTTGAAATTTATGATTTTAGAAGAGACTTCTATTTTAGGACCAAGAGAATAAAAGGCTCCATGAGAAATAAAAGAGATACAGATGAAATACAGGATGGACAATCTGTCAATAAAGTCTATGGTTTTATTTTACATCCATGACAGTGGAACGAAAAGAGAATGAGCATAAACTTCTATCACTCTATCACTCCTTGTTTATGTGGCAGCTCAAATCCAAGACAAACACATAACGTCATCATCACTCACATAATCTGAAAAACTCCAGCGCCCCCTCATAACCATTTATCATCATGAAAGGATATGAAGGATATTTAATGAAATAAGATGCGTAGCAGCTCTTATCGCCATGTTGTAAGATGTTCATGATGAGAATATGTTTTATTTAACTTTTTGTGATTTGATTTGTATCTTCATGAAATCTTCACAGAGCATGGTCACGGTTTGCATTTTCGTTAAGTTTGTCAAACCCACTTCAGAATGAAAATGGTGTTTCTTCAGATAAAATAAAGATCGCATGTATCCTGTATATACTGTTAAACGAAATAAAATATCCTCCAGGGTGCTGAATGATCTAACTGGAAGAAACATGTGGATAAACTTTACATGGAACTCCTTCCGACCCTGTTGTGAAGGCAAACTTTCCCAACATGCTACAAGATAACATCTCCGAGTAGAACATGATACACACGGAGCCTTGAGGACTCCTCAGATCAAACAGAGCAGATACACAATATCACAAACACATTTTATTTCATTGCAACATTTGGTTGCACTGTCCCTGAACCCGTCGTCACAGGGCCTGTGTAATTTCTCGGATGTGACAAAGCAGATGCCGCAAACCGGATCAGTTTCTGGGCAACTTGGGACATCAGGCAACATAGCATCATGTCCCGTTGGACCCAAAGGTCTGAGAGAGTGGTCCTATACTTTTGGGCCCCACTGTATATAATAACTATGGAGCTTAAACTCAACATTTCCTCAGTAATCTCAGAGAGCTGGAGGCTGCTGCTCAAAGCATCACGATACGGTCCAGATGGGTCGTGAGCTGACCTTCTCTTTATGAAACCCATCACCGCATCCCCTCCAGTCTCTAGAGGTTTCTTCACATCTGTCCTCTTATCACTTTCTGCTGTGTCTAACTGTCTTCTCTGTCCTCATTCTTTCGCTCTTCCTCTATCTACATCTCTTGGTCCTTTCTTACACTCCCCCTACTCTCTCTCTCTAGGGGTCGGCGAAGAGGAGATCTTACACAACTGAAGTCCTGGCTGTGGCTGAGCGCGGCTATTTTTAAGTGACTGGTAATTAATCCAAGGCCCGCTCCAATGTCGAGTCAGATGTTTTCATTTCTCCTCTCTTTTCCTTTTTCCTCGCTCACACGTGCATTACATTACGTTGTTTTGCCTATAGACACATGATTACAGATCGGATGGAAAATTACGAAAATACTTTGGTTGTAACCTAATTAGTGCCAGATAATACCACGCATGTTTGTTAATGACGAACATTTCCCCATCACCTGCAGGTCAATGAGGGCTAACCACATGTTCTGAGCAGTTGGATGTTGTTTTCAGTGTGTCACCATGCTGCTGGTGCACTTTGACATGCTGATGTCAGCACACCAAGAATACAAACATGAATGCCATCTGTGCATTTATAGTGTGTTTTAGTCACTTCCCCTATATGTAGGAGAGTCTATTCAATCTGAGCCAGTATGCACTGGAGGCTGCCAGAAAGCTTTTGCCAAAGTGCATCTACACTGAATTGGTTCAGCAGGAGAACCACAGTGAGAGCTCTGTCAAAGTGATCTTTCTACACCAGCTGCATCCTCCTTCTATTCTTGTCAGTCTAAAGGGAATACGGACAACCAAGTCAATTTTCATGGCTCTGAACTATGTTACTATACATACAGTATGCAGTTCGTGGTGGAGACTGGCGAAAGGTCTCTTTGTTATGAGTGCAGCTCAGTAAAATTACCTTTCTGTAGTTGGTGGTGCGTCGGTTGATGTGCTCCACCCTGTCGCCACACATGGCACTGAAGCGTACCTGCAGCTCCTCTGGGATCACATCACAGCTGGAACTCAACCTGCCACACATCTGCACCAGCATGTCATCATTACGTGCCAGTGCCTCCAGGATCTGCTCATTGAAAGGGCAAACAAGAGACAAGGAAGATTATCAGATACTGCAAATGCTTCCAAAATTACCACTTTTGGAGCAACTAATGTAAATGAACCTTTCCAATATAAAAAAAATACAATTTGGATGGAGGGTGGATTTCTCTACAGAATTGCATGAGAAGTTAAGTTCATATCAAAAGTTTCCATTGGCTGAATCCAGGGAGAAAAACAAAGATTCCTGAAACATGTGCTGCATGTATGAAGACTCCACTTTCCAGATGATAGATTAGATATGAGGAAATCTCTGAGCTCCCTTAATGAGTTGCCCAGTGGAGGAGAACGGAAAAGAGGGGAGGAAATGTAACAGCAGGAAGAGACTGATGCACAAGAGAAACCCGTGCACCCCGACAGCGCCGGCAATATTAAAATTCAACATCATACAAGTCTCCAAGGACGATATGGGCAACTTGGGCAGATGTTTGTAATAATACTTCAATTACTTTTACTTTGGAGGAATGGGAAACTACTTATAGTCACAGGGATGTAGCAAGTTTTATATTAATGCGTGTCATGGTTTCATTCAGGATGGTGCTTTTAAAGACTTTTAAAAACAAGGCCTGTAAATCTCAATTGTTTTGAGACTTGAACCCAACTGGTGATCTCTGCAAATTTACCGTGAAGGAGAGAAACGTTGTTCATTGTGAAATTTGGCAACAAGATGTTGCAAACCTCTTTATTCACACCAGCATGTGTTGAATTGATGTCTTGACTGAATCGTCTTCCCTCTGTGTATCTTAAATCAATAATGATCATTCCTGTGAACATCACCGCTGGGATGTAACATGACGGAAATAAAGCTGTCATTTTTAACAAGCGTCAAACTAATCCACACGGGGCGGGGGGGCAGTTGGCTGCATTGGTCTGTATTGAAGAAGAACTCAAGATACAAAATAAACTGAGATTTGTGTTCATTTTGATTACAAATACCACAAATTAACAATCAGAACCTGCATGTTTTTTTAAATCACATTAAGATGTCCCCTCCATTCAAACAGCAGGGATACAAAAAAGAGTAATCGTCATTATTCTGGAGTTCATCTGCTGCCCTGTAGCCTGGTGAGAGATAGCAGCATTGTCACGGTTTGTTTATGTCTTTATTATTCCTGCCTCATTAAACAAGGTGACGCTCTGAGGTGAGGAACACAAACGACTCTGTTAATCTTCTAACAGGGGACCAATCCTTCCCTCTTCCCCTCCGTCTCTTTCTCGCTCTCACTTAACCTCAGCCACGTCGGGCTGAAGGAGTTCTCATAATGTCATGACCACAACAACAATGTTTACTTCATAAATTTCCGTTCTCTTCATTAGTGGAACAGGACTGGAATTAAAACTTGAACTTGAAGGCCCTTATGTGACAGAAAACTTCATGTTTAGGGAAACAGGCAAAACGTTTGTGGTTACATTATAAAAAATTACCAATTCTAGTCAAATAATCAAAATATCACTTTATTGGGTAATTGCCACAAATCGAATCTGGAGCCAATTTAGTGATTAAGCCTTGTAGCTCGGTTAAACAAATCAAAATTATAGAATTAGCAGCATCGCTATTTAAAAAAAGAATGAAATAGACTTAATCCCACATCATTAAACCCACATCTATCCAGATGTTCAACCGACCGATTAGCCTGCAGTCTAGTCCAGATGTTGAGAATATTTGCCACTGAAATTGTGGACAGAATACCTTCGCAGTGAGGCTGAAGAATCCCTTGGGTTCCACCATTTTCTCCAGCACGTGGCACTTGATCCCAGCGGTGCTGTCGTATTCGTACACCACACCGTACTCCAGGTGCACGTTGTCTACAGTCAGACTCACATGGTCCTTCTTCCCATCAATGATGGCTATGGTGTTGAATTTGTCCATCACCTCTGAGATGGAAAGAGAAAGATGTTAAATGGTCTGTATTCATTCAGTGCTTTTCCAGTCACGACGACCACACAAAGCGCTTCAAAGAACAGTTTTCTCCATTCACCCGTTCATCCAGTGCATGTACGTGCAGCATATTCACACATCACTCACACACTGCTGGTACAGCCAGCCGGGGGAATTTGGGTTTCAGTGTCTTGCCCAAGGACACTTGTGGAATGGCCCCGAAAAGGAAATGGAAGCACAACAGAAATACAGGAGAGCAAAGAAACAGATTTCCGGTAACACGCAGCCATAACAGCACAGATGCACAAATCATGTAAATTGTGTCGTGATTATGTTCTGTGATTTGACACAAATAATCCCCATCCCCACCATAAAATGTGTGGTTGCAATGTTGCAAGTGTTTTCATCACCACACACTGTGGCACTGTAGGAGGTCTCAGACCACCAAAACCTGCAGCTCATTTCAAAGGAAGACACTCTGCTCAATGATGAGCAATTGCAGGAGCATTAAGTTAACTGGCCCTATGCTGGCGCAAGGACTTAATATGGCAATAAATCCTGGTTTGGAGCCGTTTGCTGTGAAGGGAATAGTTTTCCTGTTTTACTTTCTCGTTGGGATCCATAAATTGCAGGGGGGGAGAATTAACACTTGATGAGCCAGAGGAGGCGGTGGCGGCTGTTCTCAGACTAACACACTCCAGATGAGCCTGTTTGGAGCTGTGGCTGACTTGTTAACTGGAGCGGGCGAAGGGCCTGTGTTCCCGCGAACATGCCTGTGTTACATCCGCAGACACCTTGAGCAGAATGTCTTTCCCCAGCGGAGTGATTCCTGTGTAGTTTTTCTAGTGACTGTGTGTGTGTGTGTGTGTGTGTGTGTGTGTGTGTGTGTGTGTGTGTGTGTGTGTGTGTGTGTGTGTGTGTGTGTGTGTGTGTGTGTGTGTGTGTGAGTCACCTTCCACTTTGCACTCAAAGCCGTCTCCGTTCTCCTCTGTGACGGGTTTCTGGTTGGTTTTCTGGTCTTCCTGAGCGCTCTCACTGTTGTTGTAAACCCATTTAATGGTATCTTGCTGCAGATGAAAATGAAGGATGAAGGATTTACAAGTTTATTGAAAATGTTTTTGCAACATAAAAACTGCTAAAATTACTGCAGCCAAATGTGTTTTTTTTTCTCCTTCACATGATATCATGTTTCTATTTATACACTGAACTTACAGTAAAATGTGTTTTCACTCAAATTAAATCGACTTGAACCATTTCAGTCACACAACTGTCAACACAAATCAGGCTATTGTAGCCTTGTTGCCTCCCTTCTCCCCCGTGGATAACAGGTAACGTTTCTATGGCTATATAGATGGTTGATCAGAAAAAATAAAACTATAGTGTGTGTTTGTGTGTGTGTGTGTGTGTGTGTGTGTGTGTGACTGTGTCTGTGTGTGTACACAGGCTAAGGGCATTCAGTGAAAAGCCTTCGCAAACATATGGAAACATGGTGTTTGGTGAGGCCGCAAAAGCGAGCACATGCCAATCTCATCAACCCACTCTAGCGTGCAATGTGTGTGTGTGTGTGTGTGTGTGTGTGTGTGTGTGTGTGTGTGTGTGTGTGTGTGTATCTGTCTGTTCCCTCCTCTCCACAACCAAACCCACAGTAGATGTTCTGCCAAGGCTACATGCTGTGCCTGCCTACTGGTCTCTGGTCCTTTAGTGTGTATACACACAGAGACACACAGACACACACAGACGTTGAAAGAGACAGAGAAAGAGAGGCTGGTGTCCATAATTGAGGTAAACCAGATCTCCAGTTGTGTTGAAACCCCGCAGTGCTTCATTAAGTATGGAGCCTCACTTAAAGTGACACACTACACTAACTCACACCATACACACACCCTCAGATTTCGGTTCTCACACAATATTCCCATCTTCAACAGGTGGACTGAGCTGACTTTCTCCTCTGACACTCATCTCTTGTCAACCACTTTCCCAGGAAAGAAATGGCTGGCATACCTCCCCCCCTCCTTTTCCTTAATCACCCCCGTCCCCCCTCTGCCTCGAGCACTTTAACCCACCCTGAGTTGCAGCCACCCCCAGATCCTTTCCCACCTCTCGCTGCAGCCTGCCAGTCTCCCACAGCAGTCCCACCGCTGTGAGCCAGAGGTCAGCGCCGGAGGAGCCAAAACTACTATTATTTCTGCGTAATGACCCCAGGGAAGGAAAGACAGAGTCAGAGGGAGAAAGAGGGGGAGATATGAAGGTAAACGGGAGCGTGGAGGTCTGTATTTTTCTCACGGTCAACTAAGTTCTTGTTTCCCCCTCGTTGCTGCACTTTTGTTTATTTGGCTTTTTTATTATCCCTCACACTTCTCCCTCTAGTTTCATTGCATAATCCTCAGATCAACCAACACTCAATGCAAAATGCCTTAAGGCCATGGGAAATGGAAGGGTGACCTCAAGCGAGACATTTTGATTCGATGATAATGTGCAAAATCAAACATAAGTGCACGAAACAATTATTTTCTTAGGGAACCTTATCGTAGTTTTCTCAAATTCTCATTTCGATTGCTGCTTATGATAACATATCATTAGATTTGTTTGTTGCATGAGAGGTGAGGGGCGTCTGACGTACTTTACCCCCATTTAACTTTCTATTCCTGTCCTTCTGTCTCACCTGTGTGGGTCGCCGGTACTTCCTGCAGGCGGTGACATGAGCAATGACGCTGGCGTGGCTCTCCTTGCTTACGTTGATGCCGTTCACCTTGATGATGCACTGACCTGGGTGGAGGCCAGCGATGGCTGCCACCGTGCCTGGCGTGAGACAAGAGAAAAGCAAAGAGAAACGAGAGGCGTCAAGGGCAACAACTGCTGCACGGAATCCCGCAGGTGCAAGCTCTGTCAATATGAAACAGAGTGTCACATTTTCCATTTCCTGTACACAATATTTGGCTGAACAACATTCCTTTTTTTCCTTCTTTGTATTTACAAGTTTGTTTCCTGTTTTGGCAGCTCAGGATGAGTGTGAGAGAGCACGGGAGGAGGGGAAGTTGTTTATCTGGGGCAGACGAGGGCCTCTCTGAGGGATGGCGTTCAGACCTTCAAGGTTTACAGCTATCAGAAGGAAGTGCATGGCAGACTAAACATTCCTCCCATTTGTTTTGCTAGTCCCTTACACACACCGTGCATACCTCACAATGCAAAATAAGGGATTTGGACTCTGCTCATTGAGCATTGTGAAAAAAAAAACTGTAGTTTCTGTGCTGCTTTAACTTTCAGGATAAGAAAGTAAACCAACAGACAAGTCCACTGTACAAGAGCAGAATAACAGGCTACAGGCGCCGGTGGATAGAGACATTTCAGACTGAAAGGACGCAGCCGAGTCGCTATACAACTTTATCAATCATCTTAAACTCAACTTGATGTTTCAAGGAGACTGAAAGCTGAGAAAACATTCATATTATTACAGTTTTATCTTTAAATATGTTCTATTTGTGTATTTAGAAAAAGGTTGCGAACCACTGCACTAGTCAGAAAGAGTCAGAGTAAAGGTCGCAGCTCTATGAGGCTGTTGGCTGAATGTTAACATCAGCATGCTAATATGCTTTTAATGGCAATTATTATCGTCTTGATTTGAGAAAGGTACATTTGCGGATTGGCACTCATATGGAAATGACAATCTGTGCAGTAGCCGTGTAGAAAATGTCACTAAAAATGAAATTCATTAAATTCTAATTAATTTCATGATGACACTATCTGTTCACCTGCTCCATATCTCTGTCTCACCTCCCTCTCGCTATGTGTCTCTGTCTCTAATTGGTATTACCTGCTCCTGTTGACCCCCAGACACCAGGGGACAGCAGCTGTTGAGACAATCCCACGGATTAGACGCCTCCTACATCATCAGCTCCGTCTCCGGGGGATCAGAGCATCTACTCAAGCACCAGGTTCCCAGGCAACCACCTCACCAGGCTCGCACATGCACACACACACAGCGGCTCATTCACACACATGAAGGCACATACCCATAGCGTCTCTACCCTGCTATCCCACTCAGATTGCTTAAAGAATTTTAAAAACACGCCTCAGTTCCCCTGAGAACAGCCGGACAAGGCCATGGATTGTTTGTTGATTGAACCCTATCTTGGGCCCTTCCTGATAGCGCCGCTGCTAAACATGCTGAGTTAGGACACTCTAATGAATTTAGAGCCAGAAAAAAACAGCAGACTGCTTCTCCATCACGCAGAGAAAGATGTGAACAGGCATGTGGTAATCATTCATTGTGATGTGGAAAAAGGCAGATAACCAGCTTGTTAGGGATTATGGACTTTGGTTGTTTCTTTGCAAGTGCTTAGCCTGTTGGTGTGTGTTGCCTGGCTTCCTGTCTCCTGCATCTTTCATAGACTGTTTTATAAAGCTGGACAACTGCTTGATTGCTACCTGGTGGGTGGAAGCCCTTTAAGCCATAAACCCCTCCTCCATGTATGTGGATGGGACACAACATGTTAACTATTTTGTTGATTCTAGGTATAGTTTTTAACCACACTGACAATACTGCGAAGACTTTGGCTCCAAATGACAGCAGAAGTGAAAGATCTTCAGCCAATACCTCTACACAACCATTCTTTATCATTCAACTCCCCCAACAACAGCTGGATGTAAAGACTAGTTCAACCACAACTTCTCTGTTCAACCTCATGGTAGTAATGCTTCAACCAACCTAGAAGGTAACCTGATATTAACGCGTCTGTCATGAGTTCAGAAACATCGACTGCCTCTGTTTAGTCTGCCATGCACACCACCGCTTCTCTGCAGCCCCACAGCGCTCGCTGCCTCAAGCCGTCTGCCACTCAATCCTGGAAAACTCTGACTGGAACTCAAACTCTGGAGCACAGACCCTGAGTTAGTTGTCAGCACTTTTGTTATTCCCAGTTTAGCCCTGGCACATTTGCTTTGTCAATACCTTGAGTTCTACTAATAAATCTTTTCTTCATGCTCCCATCGACCACCTGTTTTCCACACATTGAGAGCAGCCTTCATCTTAAAACACAACAAGTGAAATTCTCTGATTTGGCCGCTCCATTAACCAACCAGCTGAGCCGCATAGAGAGCACAGAGGGGGGGGGGGGGGATTGGCCTCTTGTGGCCAAGTCACGCACAACCCCACACACCGGCGTGGCAGCTGCTTGCCAGCTGTGCCACAATAACAGAGAGGTGAGGGGAAGGTTTTTGCTGATGTAGCCAGACAGCTCAAGTGATGGAGGCGGCGATCTCATACCTCTCCCAACAGCATGGACCACAGATGGACCAAAGCCCCGGATCTGGAAGCCCAGCCCCTCAGCCGAGTCGGGGATCTTTACCGTCCTGGACACAGGAGGAGAATAAAAAGGACAATACATCAAGTGAATAAATGCAGATGTGAAGATCATTTTACATCATTATATTACTATATACAGATCTGACTTACTCTCTTGGCTTGGTGCTGACCAGCACCCTGATGGGTCCTTTGCTGTTGAAACACTGCCTGAGGAGAACTTCGACTTCAGAGAAAGGTCTGAGGAACACCAGGTCTCCATTTATGGCAAACAACTTCTTTCCTACCTCCAGGCCGGCCATCTGACAAAAATAACAGAAAACAGGATCATAATAAGTATGTAAGCCATTTATTAACTTCAAATTAACTTTTCTGGTATAAAAATGAATAATCTCAAAGGATTTTAATACACAACTCAGAAGAGTGGACACACTCCCTGTCATAGGAGACGATATGGGACCGCTTTTATCTACAAGTACACAGCTGGATTGAGTTCAGAATGAATATTTTTAAAAGCAAACACACACAATGCCAATCTCTATGCAAACCAGACCTTCCATGTGCATTCAGTGCTACTTCAGGGCTGGAGAGAATTATGGGTCGTGCGCTCGCAGTGATCACATTTGCCTTCGAACTCCTCCGTCCCATTTTCATCTCTCAGATCAAAGCTAAACACCAAAGCAGACCTCAGAAATATGGCGCCCTTTAATGTGCTGTACTTCTGCACGAAAATGCTCCTAATGTTAGCATCAGTGTCCATCACCATAAATCAGACGTAGCAAACAGTTAGTGGTTTATATATTTTACGACTGATGATCGAACCATGGTTTTATCATCTGCAGGCTCCTGCTTACTGGTGCGCATCTGCGGAGAAGGCATCGCAGCTTTGTGGAATCAAAAACAGCAGAATGAAGCTGCGCTACAAACGGGACACAATGAACAAAAAACAAATAAAACAAACCCATTCTTGAACCCTGAGCCCAACCACGTTACAGCAGAGACTAAACAGATTGACTCTTCAACAGGTCAATCCATTTAGTAAGGACTCAGTTCCAGCAGAATTAATCAAAATCTCATTTTGGATAACAATAAATGGAATTCAAATGATTGCACTTAGTGGGTTTGCCTGAGCCGACTACAAGAAGCACATTTTTGCAGTCGACTGAACTGAAAACAATCTGGACTCTGTCTTGACAGCGCTGGGATTAAGTGGAGACACAGAGACTGGGTCTGGAGTATCGAATATCCACAGTCAATGCAAATCGCAAGTGCTGAATGAAAAAGCTGAATTTTCTCGGTTTTTAATTTCTTGTGTGACCCTTTCTAGTGTATCTGAGAAGTTATGAATACAAGTAAAAGTTTAGTTATAAAGACTCCCTACTTGCTTCCTAAATCATCTCACCTTCAGCCAATCACCTGCAAGTTTTCAAAGTTTAAAATGTGTTCGCTCCCTCCGGCAATTCAAACCCTCATCACCACCACCGCTGTCTCTGGGGTGAAGTCTCCTTCTATCGTTCAATTGTATTCTAATTTCCGCTGGGGTCTAACAGCCATAGTTTATTCCTCTTGTTAGAAATAAATTTAATTTCATTCTAATTTACTACATTCTCTGTAGGTGTCTCCAGATTGAAATACTATTAAAAATAACCTTGAAGAGAATTAAAGGAGATGCTGATTAACTCCTCAAGAGTTAGTGAGATCTTCACATAGTTATATAGTCTGTATAATTTGTATGGATTAACGTGAATGTGCCAATACTCCTGAGTGTGTGTATATACATTACATGTTTGTGTCAGTTTGTGTTCTCACCTCAGCTGGGGATCCCTTCTCCACAGATTTGATGATGGGAACTCTGTTTCTCTCTTCCAGGGTAAAGCCATAGCCTCCATCACTGGGTCTTATCTGCAAAATGACAAACCTCCCATCAACAAACTTCCCAGTCAGCAGACCGACACATTCTCACAGAGCAGAAACACACATACACACCAGACACACAAACTGGTTCTCACAGATAGCAGCTATATGGTGGTATTTGCTCATTCCTTTGAAAAGACTGCTTACTGAGGTATAAAATGGACTTTTGCAGTGTTATGCCTTTTCCTTCTCACAGCTGCATGTTTCAAAATGATTTAGTGCACCTTTGAATTCCCCAGAGTTGCGGGCACGGTGAGATCACAGCATATTTGAAAGACTGAGAGCTAATCAGTCAACAAGCCCCGAGTGCTGTGTGGGTGAGTATTCACCAGAAGGGACTTGGAGATGACATTCTCGACTATTTTCAGGTCGTGCTTCATGGGTTTGTGTTTGGTGTTGGAGCCCTCCATCTCCTCGTCGGCAAAGAAACGAAACAGCAGGGGCTCGTCCTTGAATTCACTCTTTTCCAACACTGAGGGAGGCCACAACAAAGATGCATGTAAATAAACACACAAACGATTGAATAGAGTCTTGCTGAATAATCACATTTCCTGTATAATATGGTTTTGAGACAAAGATTCCAACCACAGTGTTAACACCAGTGGTGATAGATGTTGTAGATTATGCATAAATCACATTTTTGCTGACCATCACAAAATGCAGGGTATACAGTTTTACATTTTCTACTTTGGTTGAATTATTTTTCTTATTGTAATGCATTTCGAGAGCAGAAAAAACATGCACCCATTCCATCCAATAATGTGCAAAGTGCCAGGTTGAGCCCACACAGATGAGCGAATACTTGGTGAGCTTGCATATCTATAAACCCATCCGATACCACATCTTTAAAGTTTATTAGTTGCCCCCAGATAAACGTGAAAGATAAAACTTCCTTTCCTTGAAAATCACTTTTTCACAATAGTAATAGGCAATAATGATAGCAATCATCACTTCCATTCATGGTTAGTAGCCTACAGCAGTTTAAATTAGTTATACAAGTTGTTTTACGTGCATTTGGTATCAAATCGGTATTGGGTCTTGGCTGATATGCAAAGTCAAGTGTGTATCAGGAGGGAAGGAAGGAAAAGGAAAAAATGGTATCAGAACTTCCCTACTGCATTACCTCAAACTAATATGTCACTTTAAAAAGAACAGTACTTAGCAAATGGAAAAAAACATTAGAATATCAAATATAGTATGGGACTCAATGGACTAAAACATTCAAAATCTTTAAAATGTCCTTTAAGACAACTTCTCTCCTTCAATGAACTGAGCTGTCTATTGAGACTAGAATATGTTCCAAATGTTAACACCGAAAAACTGTGTTTAGCATCAAGTTGAGAGGTATAAATACGTCAAATCGTGCCGATAATGGCGTGACGTGCCAAACGGAGCACGCCCAAGCACTTAAACCAATGCACCATGTGAGAAAGAGAGAGGGAGACCCCACTTTCATTCTCAAAAATCACTTCTAAATGAACTCCATCTCCACAGCAACATAACGCCTCGACTAAGGCTTTTGAAAGTTTAGAAACGAAAAAAAAAGCCCTGAGGGGAAAAACAGTGTTTAACATTCCCTCACTTCATTTTCTTTATGATGCGATCTAGTGCCAGTAGCTTTAATAGCTGCATCGTCCGGCCAAATAACTTGCAGGCACGAATGGTTGAAATGACCCTGCAGGCTGTGGAAGTGAAAGGACGTTTGATGGTGGGGACTGTTGTGTTCCATGGGCTTTAACTGTGGGTAGTTGGGAGCAGTTACATCATAGGAGTACGAAGAGACGCGCTGTGACTCATGTGTATGATGTGGACTCGGGTACGAGGGGCGGCGCACACTTATAAACGAGTGTGACTCCTCATAAACAAGCTGTTACTGTGGCAACCGACCATTTAGCACTTAATCTGTCAAACATCCATGCGATGTCTGCCGCACTCTCAAAAGCTAAAGTAAACCGTGCACGACCAGCGCCAATTAACTCATACGCGTACAAGCTTGTATGAAGTTAATTATAGTAGGAGTGAACCACACAAACACAAATTAATTCACTGGATTGGAAAAAAACTTCTATTCCTGTGGTGTGTCAAAGGGATTTTAAGTAGAGATGGAAAGAGAACAAGAATGATGGTGTTCTAAAACAGGACGCTGCAGAGCCAGACGCCCTCTGCTTGGTTTCTCCAAAGCATTCTCATTTAGACTGTGATGGAGAGGATTCCACGGTAAGTGCACAACATGAGCCGAACTTCTCCTTTTTTTTTTAGCTCTGCAGAGACCCACAGCTGTGAGGAATGCCGTACCGTGATGCATGAAGCCGTTGTCGCACAGCTCCACCCCCAAGATCAGCGCTTCCTCCCTCGTTCGGCAGTCGCCCTGCACCAAGAGACACAGAGAGAGAGTGGAACATTTACACATGAAGTGTGGATAAACACGTCGAGAGGGGGAAAAAAGCCAAAGACAATGACAGAACAGAACATTGTGGACTTAGAGAACAGTGGAAATGTCACACTCACAGCCCCCCCCCCCCCACCCATTGTTACTGCATCCAAAAACCGAGAGAGTCACTCCACACTCCATCTTAAATACATTTAAATTCACGTCTAGACAGCAAAGTGTGACAGCTGCTAAAATTCCCGCTGAAGGAGTACGAGCTCTTCCTATTGCCTATATGGACTAGCACACACACACACAAACACGGCCACACAAACACACACACTTACATGCACACAGATATACAATGTCTCCCATATATTCTGTGGTGGTGGCCGTATACATTTCATTTCTTTTGTCATCCTGGACGAGGCCGTCAATTTGCCAACCTCAAAGCTTCCTGTCAAAGTCAATAAAGCGAAGCCGTCAAATCGATTCTGCTTCTCGTTCATCGCTTCCTTTCGCTGCGCTGAGAGCCTCATGGCAAGAAACGCTTTGTTGTCTCTGCTCCTTTCGTCTGCAGCACATCTGAAGTGACCCGCCAGTTATGACAACAACCACGTGTCTGTTTTTTTTCCCCCAAAGCTTTTTTGAACTTTTCTTTCTTTCCGGAGAGGCACAAATGTTTTCAATATGCTTTAGACATTAGTGTGGCTGACTTAGAACAATGTGTGGGTGAATTATGACACTGCAATATGTTTGAAGATAATTTCTCAATGTAACTGACAATAACATATTACAATCTGGCAAATGTATGAAAAACTACATGTATAAGAATTGAACTAGCATTTGACTTGGAATAGATTATTCCAGGGTCGCGTGGGGAGCTGGAGCCAATCAGCAGGTGACATTGGGAGAGAGGCGGGGTTTAACATGGATAGGTGGCCAGCATATCATCGGGGCGAATAACAAGAGACAAACAACCATTCACATTCACACCTCCGGCCAATTCAGAATCTGCAATGACCCTAACCCCATTCTGCATGATTGGACTTTGAGAAGAAGCCGGAGTACCTGGAGGAACATGCACAGAACATGCAAACTCGGCCCTGGCCTGGATTTGGACCGGGAACCTTCTTGTTGTGAGTGTTCACTGCAAACCTTGATGTTATATTGCTGATCTATTGCTGTGGATGACGTAGTTTTAAGGCTTACCTGTGCAATGAGCCAGTCTATCAGTTTGTTGGCCATCACCACTGATTTGTAGGTCCGCAAATGGTAGTCCTTATCCCTGGATGGATATGAGAGAAGAAAACACCGGTAAGAATTACGGAAATTCTGCCTTCGAACTTGGACTCTGACATGTTCAACTGTGTGATTCCGTTTAACTGTAATATACCAAGATGGGGAACATGGAGAGTAGTAATTGCTTGGTCTATTTAAACAATGCTTTAAAGGAGACTAATAATTTCCCCTGTCAGCAAGGCCCGGCCACTTTTCAAGCGCTGGCAGTTGCGTCATAAATCGAAGTTAGTTTCTGACAGTCGGTGACAGCAAAGCAGCATTCCTCCAGGCACGGCTGGTAACGGCCTCTGCAGTTTTTGGCCCCGGGGTGCCCCATGTGAGTCTGGAGTGTAGCTGTTCTCAGTGTTGCTTTGCCAGATCCCCAGAATGCCGTCTGAAATAGAGCCGTGCCTTTCCCATGAACACAGGGGCCTCTCTGGGGACACGCAGGGGCTGAGCTGCTGGCCCGGGGGAAAGTCCAGAACCTGCGTGACTTCCATAACTCCACCAACTTCCATCTAATGCAAACACAACAACATGCAAGAGCGTGATACGCACGCCTGCCTTCGCACACACTTTGTTAAAACAGGTCCGACATGACATGTGGGCCAGGTTTGAGTCCAATCTCAGCTGTCTGGAGCTCTTCAGAATTAAAGCGTGAGAGGCCAAACGCTGCCCTGTTTCCTCCACAATGGAACAATCTGTTGCATAACCGTATTTGACAGCGCGTGTTGGTCTCTGATGAGGACCGTAATGCTGATATCAGCCGGTGAGGCACATCACCCTCCTGTGCCATGCATGCACCACACAGACCAGACGAGGCAGCAGGCCCCCTGGTTTCCCCCCTGAACGGGACTCCAGAGCCAGGGAGACTGTGGCTACAGCGGCTGGTGCACAGTTAGGCTGTCAGAGTGAAAAATGGGGGGTAAACTGCGGGCCAGTGGGCAGCCATATGTCCAGCATGAGGAAACAGCAGTTTGAGGAGTAACAGAGGGAAAGGTCAGAGAGCTGCTTTTTAACTTTCTGCCCGGAGAGGAAAGTTTGCCTTGACATTTTGAAAGGAGTAAATTGATGATGTGGGCTGATGTAAGTTGCATTTGCAGAATGTTTTTTATGGAATATATTACACAACTGATGCGAAAGGTTCAAGCTTAAATCAACTGTTTCCAGGCCTGATTCATTAGAGGGTGCCATAGTGTTTGTTACTTTGAAAGTCCTAGATATATAGATAGATATATCCATAAATATTGAGCAATGGAAGGACTCATCAGCATAATGAGGAAAACGTGTGTCGATATTTCTTGGACACTGAAATGAAATGCCACTTTTTCTGTTTTTGTATGGAAATAATAAAATGAGTGACCTTCACTGTATTGTGTGGGTTTACAGCCTTTCCACACATGGAAATATTATTCTAGTTACAAAAGATGCAACTGGATGTGTACACAATATCGGCCTGTAGTGGACATTTCAAACATCGCAAACAGATCACCTGGAGTGGAAGGAATCACATCTTTATTGTGAGGAGAGCGGGATTGTAAATGGGGACATAGAAGCTGTTGGGGGGGGGGGGGGGGGGGCTGCGTAGTGTACCCTTCGCTCTTTTGCTTCATCTATCTCGCTCTGCCAGGAAATTCCACCTAATTAGGCAGAGGCTGATTGCTCCAATTAAACTCTGGCATTCCCAGGCCCTCTGCTGCTTTTGTACTGGGCTCTCAGAATGTGCTGCACAGACATGTCGGCCAGCAACACACACACACACACACACACTTACACACACACAACGACAGTGCACCGACCGAGAGGTTTTACGTCAAGAGGCTTGGCTTCAGCACAAGCACCAGCAGGGTGAATGCTGACACACATAAAAATCACCCTTTCGGCTTTTTTAATAGCTGGATCACAGAGAGGCTTCTTTGCTGGAATACGTTCAGGATCCGTTTGCCCCCCTCCAGCTATCGCACAGTTTTATTGGGTTGAAATGAAAGCTTTTCTCCAGACAATTTTAATGCCATGCTTTGTGGGGGAATACTTTAGCAGCCTGCACCTCATATATGATTGAAGTGGAATTTAAACAAAATCCTGCATCAAATCAGTCCATTAAAGGGAGGTTTCTCCCGTACTGCAATCACTGATGCAGAAAAACCACCTGTTTTGCAAACTGGTTTCAGTCAATTTTCAAGGAAATGATGGATGAAGCTGCTTTCACGTATTTACACTAATTACTTTGGGATTGCCTGACTGGAAACATCCTGAACAGATAAATGAACCACATGACTCTCAATATAATAGACAGTATAAAGACAGATTTTCTCTATTTATAGTGAGATGTTTGCCTCCTACAGATCGACTGTGTGAGGCCTTTCAGGACAAAGGCTCAATATGCTGTCAGTCACATTCTGTGAAATACAGAAAACCGATGTATTGCAGCTAAATGGCCTCTGTCAAATGTGTACAGACAGAGCAAGGATGATAAAATGTCCAGCAATCACCTGCAGGTCTGAATTTAGAAACAGCAGTAAGAACAACAACGGTTCACACGATCACAACTCAAGGTCCATTTCCTACCTTTTTCACTTGCTTTCAATGGAGCAGAAATTAATGAGAGATGGAACTGTTGACAAACATATTTCAGGATTTCTCATCCATTCTGATATAATCTGTGTCCGCATGCTTCTGACGACCATGGGTTGGAGTGGAAAGACCAGAAAAAGCTAGTAAGAGCAGCTAAAAGGACAATGTCTTTTCAAAGTATTATTGGGATAGTCAAAAAATTATTCACACTAATGAAGACCATGCGATTGGCTTGAAACCCCTAAAAAAACGCAAAGTAAGAGGACATCGAGTGTGGATTGTTTTTCAAAAGTACAATTTAGATGGTTTAATAATATACATAATAACTTTCATGGTGATTACAAGTCATGTAAAAACTTCCAAACTCATGAAGACCATGTGATGTGGTGGAAGCTGGAGAAAAATGTATTTTGTTATATCAAAATAAAATTGAAATGGTTAAGAATGATCTTTTATGCTGATGAACACCACAAAGCTCAGAAAAAGAAATCCAGTAAATGGATCTTGAGTTAGAATTGTTTACGACTACAACTATTTCAAAGATTGAGAATGATATTTGACCTATGTGTAGATCCTGATTAGAAGCAATACTAATTCAATCCAAACAACACATTATGTTTTATATCACTTTTCCCATCGTTGACCATCCAATCATTCCATGAAACGCTGTAAAATATCTCTCAGAATCACCGAGAGAGATCTGACACAATGTTTGTCATTTATCCCACGTGCACTTGTTTCATCTGAGAGACTCAATCTTCTGCACATCTGTGTTTCCAGACCGGGCAGATTAAAACCTGCCAAGCTGGATCACCCACAGGCCCTGCTGCACTACATCACCATCTGTGCCAACCCCTTCTTCGTTGGTTACTCTTTAAAAACAATGAGCTCATAGTTCATCGTAATATTTCTTCTCCTCTGTGGTAGCTTAGTGGCAAAGATGTTTTCAGCAGAAAGAGCCAGATGCTAAGCTACTGGGGCTGCACCTGGTTCAGTTGCACTATAGACTGAAAAGAAAAATGGCTGCTCACCTGATGACAGGGGTGAAAAGGCTGTGTAGGCGACAGAAGAGCCGAACGCCCTGAAATAAAACAATAGAGAGAGAATTTGGGTTATTATCAATGATATGTGTTTAAAGTGTGATTTTAATTACACTGGACTGAGCTGTGGTGTGGTTACCTTCGATATGACATCGTGCATGTCACTTCTGGGATGGTAGGTGCCGTCATCGTAGCGAAAGCGGTAAAGCACCGGCTCAGGTTTGAACTGGTGTTTGTCTGTGACTATAAAACGCAATGCAAAACATAAGTAGGTTTCCGAGAGGAAGGGAAGGACAGACAAGTGAAAAAGTCCCAGAGGGAAAAAACAATTTGTCTCG
The DNA here is from genome assembly GCF_963576545.1 of Limanda limanda. NCBI lineage: Eukaryota > Metazoa > Chordata > Actinopteri > Pleuronectiformes > Pleuronectidae > Limanda > Limanda limanda. The sequence continues at coordinate 9,711,272 of NC_083655.1, forward strand.
CTTCAAATTTGAAAGGATAAGAAAACATGGTCAAGTCAAGCAGGGCTGCGTGGAGAAACCAGCTTCCCAGGCAAGCTGAATACTCAAACCTCAGAGTGGTCACAGATAACTGAGCTACTCAGAGCCCCCCCCTCCAAACAGTAATAAAAATGTGATCTGTATTCTTGGCCGCAGCTGTGTGGATTCCATTAAAGGTTTTTTTTTTTTTTTATGAAAAGATATTGTATCGTTTTTCACATGGGGGACTTCTAACAGCACGGTGAGAGAGCTCGGAGGGTCCCGGAGTTATTCCTCTCTGTCAGGAACATTTAAAGCTCAATCTCATTTCTCTGCGAGGAAGCAATAAAGCACCGCGGGTGATTTAAGATACAACTTGGCTTGGGGCCCTCTACTCTTTTCAGGAAATAATACACGCAGAGCAGTATGCATCATTTAGTTTGAATGCAAAGCTTTAGCCAGTTTAAACCTCATGCACTAAACACACTTGTAGGCAAAAGCCACAGAACAGCCACTGAGAAAATATTACACAGACATTACGGTGAGGAGAGAATCATGTTTTTGAATCCCTTACCTAAACAGTGTGTCAAGGGAGTGTTTAAATGGGATACCTGCTAAGACATGAATGTGACAGCTGCATCTATAGTGAAGGCTCCAGCCAGGGGAAGGGGGGGGGGGACTGAACTTACCATGGTGGATGATGCCGTTCTCCAGCAGAGCTTGACCCAGGTGAACCCCTTCCTCTGGGTTGCCTGTCTCGCCAATTTCCATCAGCCAAGACACAAACTCACTGGGGAAACACAGAACACAACCCGGACATATGAACACACATACTCACACATGAATAACACAAACCAAAAAATCCCTCGGGGGAAACCCTGTCACTTCATAAAAGGAGAATGTGTGTGATCGGTGGGGAGAGTCTTAAATTCACCCTCGGTATTCTGTAAAGGGTCTTTGCCATCATTCAAGAGAGGCTATAAAACTCAACATTTACTCGAAATTGATGTGATTATGGCAACAAACACAATCTTGACTAAAATGTATAATTTGTTTTGATGAATCCACCAGGATGCTTCAGTTGGTGTGTTCTATCTAGATAAACTTTATTTATTTAGAAACAGGATGCAACACTGTGCGACCAACACAAAGGATTGAATCGGATCATGAGACGTTCTTCCTGCATCATGTTGTTGATGCACCACATCAAGAGGAAACAAACCGACCACACAATCGACAAACACAGCATCCAATCGTCTGATGGGCCCAAACGAGCAGAGTGGTAAATAATTCTCGATAATTTAGTTCTTCCCACAGGAGGCAACTCAGAGAGAGAGAGCAATAAAGACGAAGAAAAAAAAAGAGTGAGAGGAATAAACAGAACAAGAACAAGCAGAGAAGCAGTAGCTTATCAGATTACATCCTCTATGTCCCGTCTCGCCACAAAAGTCAAACAAACACAACCAGCAGCACCATTGGAATTTGGTGGAATTCACTTCCAGGCCACGATAGAGGCGACTGGGCCGAGTGTGAAGCCAACAGGGCCATTTAGAATCTTTTTCCGGGGGAACATTTGACCAGAAAAACACCCCACCTCCCAACATCTTGTCCTCTTTAACCACTCATTCCTGAAGCCTCTTCTCTCTGCAACAAACCATCGGGGAAAAACAAAAGTGCCTAACAATGTCAATTCGTCAACCTCTGCACCTTAAACCACGGAAGGAAAAACACCCTGAAAGTTCGGAGGGTGGAATTCTCAGGGCCTCCGGCAGATTAGGGTCACATGCACAATAAACAGTTTCAAGCCATTGAAAGCTACATGAGGGTCTGGAAGAAATTGAGCAAATCACACACCCCAATTGTTTAGACCCTCATTGCATATCAATCATTACAGAGGTTAGGTTATTCTGTCAACCAGCGTCCCAACCCAAGCATTGAGGTCAATTTTATGGTTATTTGGGTTATTTTTCATGAGAGATTTCTGCATTTAGCTTATTTGTGTTTACTTTCTGCTACTGTGTTGTTTAGCAAAGTTTAAAAATTGCAATTTCGACAAGCTAGACTTGAATGTGAAACTATGTGAACCCATTGGGATAACTCTTCTGCCATAAGTGTTTTATTTTTATTTTATCTTCACTTGAAATTTGGTATGACATGCTGTGTGAGACTCACTGTCAAGGTACTTGTTCTAATAAAAGTTCGGGGAAAAAAAATTGCAATTTCATGAAACCCACTTTTCTACACTATCAAGGATTTAGCAATATCTAAAACAAAATGTGTGACAGTCCAAACTTTAACTTTCTCAAATTTTGTCATGAATTTTTTATATTATACAGAAATAGTTAGAATTGGAAATCAAGTTTTTAGACTAGGAAAGCCAGGAAACTGAAAGACCAATGAATATATCTCCCAGTTTTTACTATTCATGTTCTGCTTAAATCCATCATTTGTGTTCGCTGATCCTGTGAACGTTGTATTCCCGGTGATGTCAAAATCAAGAGCAGAAGCTGACTCAGGGAAAAGGGCTTTTCTTACAGGATGTACGACCTTTTTGTTGAGCTCTAAAAGGGTGTTTCCTTTGGAGTCGATCACAACAGCTGACACTACCGTCTGTCATATGCAGAAAACACAAACACTTTGAATCCCTTTGGTTTTTCTGTTTAAAATGGTCAAGTATCAAGCGTAGGTGGCTGTCAGAGACATTTTCTTTGATGAATTACACCGTCTGCAAAACAAAACAACAAATAAGATTGTACCAGTTTAGGGGAGGAGTTCAGGGCCCAGAAATAGCTCTCGGCTTTAAAAAAAACAAGAAAAAGAAAATGAAATTCCAAAAGAGAACGAGGAGTACTAGGAGGAGAATAAAGAGAGAGCGTTTCACAATGGAGGGAGTGGGCCGACTTGAAGCCATAGGCAATGTGGCTTTCATCAGAGACATACCATGCTGGTTCCAATTCGGCAGTTACGCCTACATGTAATCATCTCCAAAATCATGGCAGACCAGGGGAAACACAGAGGGGCTCGGGATGTCTTTTCACTCACACGTGGTCATCCAGGTGTCGGCCAAGTTGTAAATAGAGGGATAGGTTTTCCAAAACGTGCTTCTCTGGGGCTGGTTTCTCACCATATGATCTCCTCAGACTCAATGAGGGGCCTCCTTACGACCAGCGTTTGATCCTTTTAATCTCTTTAGCTGACAGATCCATTCCTCCTCCAGACCACAAGGGTTCTGGTGTTGCCTGCCTGGACCAAAGGAGAAAGTAACTCCTCACTCCAGACCGCCATGAAATGTAACTTGGCCACAACTATGTCCGACTGTTTTTTTCTCTCCACGCTTTTAGAATAACAAGTAGTTTGAAATAACAAGGACTGTTTAAACTAAGGTGACTTAAAGTGTGGTTTTGACTGGCGAAAATTTCGCTTTAAAAAACTTGAAAAACTATGAGAAAACTCGAAACGTGGTGGGGTGTCAACGAGGCAAATTTGTGAGCTCAAAAGTCAAGATAGGAGCCGAGCTTTAATAACACCCAACCCGTTTTAAAATTGCATGGTGTCATCACTCTATAAAAAGACTCCTGGCTGTCACACATGCATTTTTCATTTACAAACATGGGGAGCTCTTCGGCTGCAGCCAGATGTTTGAAGGTTTTATTATCCCCGATCCAGCTCTGTCACCTTCTCAGTCTCACAGAGGCCGTACTCCCCACATGGGGCTTACGATATTGTGAAGAATGGACTTAAGAATTGAGGTTATACGTTTCTGTGCTTTCCCTGCTGGGAAGAGAACAGAAACCCATCAATCCCATCAAGATTTCTTATGAAAAGCTTTCAGGCTCAATAAAAAGAATATTATATCTCAGTTTGATGATCGGGTGGCAGTGTCGCCTTAATACTTGATTCTGAGTGAGACTGCAGGAGATCTAGAAGTTAATTTAAGCATTAATTAAATATTTTCCTGTGTGATGAACCCGGGAAACTCTGACACCAAGAAGTCTCCTACTTACATGATAAAAGCAAACTGAAACTCATGCGAATTTAAAATAGCTCAAGGATGGGATTTTGATCAAAGTACCCTCTACAGTAAATATTCTCACCTTTCAGCAAATGCAGGAGAGTTGGGACTTATTATGTAAAGATCGGAAGTGCCCAGGTGTAACCGTGAAAACTCGAGGACACTATGATAATGAACATGTGACAAATACACACAGCTGCCTTCTGGACTAACAGGTCCTCTACCTCACTGATTCCTCAACACAGAGTTTATTGTAATCGAACATGGACGAGGGCGAGAGCGGGCAGTCAGCTGAGCCTCACAGGGATATCGCCCTGTGATTTATGACCGGCATTCAATGGCCAATCCGTCCCCAGACACCACACCGATAATCCTTAAATAAGATTCATGGGCTAAATCTGGCTGGATTGGATTTTCCCATGGCTGAGAAGACAGATATACATAACACTCAGTCTCCCGACCAAATAGAAGAAAACGCTTTCTTCTTCCAAGCTGCTGTCTTTCCAAATCCTTCCCAATTTAAAAATGAAAGCCGGGTTGGAGAAACCGATCTCTATTACAAGAGTGTTTTCTCAATCGGCACTCGACTCTCTACAGGGCCTCACCGCCGATTTTATACGAGATAAAAAAGCCCCACAAATCTGAAAAGTACAAATACACAGAACTGGGTATGGATATTTATTCTGATTCATCTGAGAGGCTCAGTCATCTACACCTCACCCCCTCACATGTTTACACTGTATCTTACAGTGTGGTCATACAGAGGTAACCGCAACGACTGAACACTTTGCCGCTTCTTCACCGGACACACCACAGTGTTGAGATCAGCGACGGGAGCCATACCTTCCGAGGAAGCACTTGGGGAAGGTGGTGAGCTTGCGCTTCCGATCCTTAATGAGGTGGCCCTTGGTCATGAGGTGGTAGAGCTTCTCCCCCTTCTCTGACACCATCACCCACGTGTCCTGCTCCATGCCGAGCCTCAGACCTACGCAGCAGAGCAGGGAGGGAGGGAGGGGGCAAAAAGCCTCTCAGTGTCATGACATTAATAGCATTCTTGCACTCAGCTAGACTGGATGTGACATCAATTACTAAATGAAGAAGGTTAATGTCTGCTGATTCCAGAAGATAATTAGCTGTGCCTTTCAGTGTCTGTCATCCAATGGTCTGAGACAGGCTAGGCAGGTTAATGACTGACATTGTGAAGAGTTGATCATGTACACAATCTCACTGTAGAGAAAACAGAAAATCTTCACTGTGTGTTTTCCTTAGACAAAAAGAGACAACCTGCACTTCTGTTCTAATGCCCTAAAATATCTTCCACATACGAATCAGGCCTGGGATTCATTCCTTTTTTAAATATTCAGTTTAAATTACTTTGCAGTGATCTTCTCAAACACAGCTTGTCAGTTCTATAATCCACGACTAAAGTTAAAATGGAAAAGGGAAAAGAAAAAGGGGATTTTCCCCTGACTAAACCAGTGAACAGCCCCCCACCCTGATACTGACACACCAAAAACGTCTCCTTACTTTTCCTCCGCTCCCTCTCCTTCATGACGGCCTCCAGCCACTCCTGCTTCTCTTCTGGGGTCTTGGCCATGCAGACGAACCACTTGTTCTTGGCCGTGTTGTGGATCTTCCAGCCGTTGTTCACTATGTTCCCGCTGCTGTGGTAGTCAGCTGTGAGGCAGAGGAGGAGAAGAGCACACAGACAAGAGTTCAACTTACTCTCGTTTTTATAAAGCTCCCTCGGAGGGGTGGAACGACAGCAAATCAACTTTTAAGTTTAACAGTCGTTTTTGAAAGGGAGGGCCATCACTCAGTGGTCGCTGCTGATCCTGACACTGTGAACAGAGTTGTTGGGAAGTCGGGCTCGCAGTAAAACAAAGGATACCGCATTAAACGCAGCAATAACATGGGGCACATATGATGATCCAATGATTTGATTTACAGAGAAGCAAGACAACGAGCAGGAAATAGACACAAACAATCTATACAACATGCATCATAACAACTGAGCATATCACACTCTATATCTCTGTGCAAACACTGGCTGCTGACTTATTTTCCCGAGATGTTGTGCCAGCTCTCATTCCCTCGTTATTGAGTGGTTTATCGATTAATCACTCTTCTCCTTTAATGAGATAAACAAGAGGACACGCATGCAGGAAAGGAACCATCCGTCAGCATTATTTCATAATTTTCTTCAGAATACTCCTGCAAAGCCGACCGCTGCTGGTGATTTACCATCTACCGTGCCTACGCTGATACTGTATGTAGACATTGATGTCAAGAACTCTAGCAAATGGAAGTGAGCCCTTGACCGTTAGTTTAATCTCAATCATTAGAGGCGTTTGTCGACCTCAGGCAGCAAGTGTGTGCTCGGGAAAAGGTTGTGGCGCTTTCACTGCACAGGAATCTCAGCTAAAATACCCCTGTCGCCCTGCATTTCAGATCGAGATCGGCCGCCTGTGGAGCGGAACACCCACGAGTTACTGCACCGCCGCCTGCCTCGCGTGTTTATCCACCCGCTCCCTCCTCAAACGCTTCCACCTCTCACCGAAAAACACCCGATATTACAGCCCAACTAGGCCTGCAGCAGAGGAAATGATGGCTTCTACAAATATAAATGATAATCGGTGGCTATGTGAGGCCAAGAGACACAAGCCCTCGAGTTCACCAAGCTCCAGCAGCAGCGCATACCCAAAGGATATGTAACTATAGATGTCTAAACAATGTTTATAGGTAAATCTCATTTTTCAATTGGCGATCCAAGTTAAAAAATCACACGGCCGTGCACCAGCTCAGGCCAAGGACTGGGTTGTCAACTTTCCTGTGTGGGTAATTATGGCATATTTTTAAACTCCTGCTGCCAGGAGCGCTGAAATAAAACATGAGGATGTGAGAGCGGGTGAACGAAGACAGGGAGAAAGAAAATCAAACATTTATTTGTCCAAAATAAATGTTGGCTCTTTCTACAGGAGCACTCACCCGTGCCGTCGTCCACATTTTCCACCTCCATCACCTCGGTGTTGATTCTCCCTCTGAAGAGGTAGCGAGGACCCTCCGTGGCTGCCTTGCTGTTTTTTAAACGCCTTAAACAAAGATAAACAACCGCATGAGTTAGCCAACATGATTTAATCATATCATTATGACACTTCCTGTGTAATTTGTCTCACTCAAAGTTCATTCAGGGTTTTACAGGCGACTAATTTCACTCATATGACGTTTGTCCATATGTACAAATCAAATTAAGTGAGGAGGTTATTGAATTTAAGGTCACGGCTACACATTTCTCTGGCTCTCTTTCTTTTTCTAGTTGAAGAGTTTGTGTGAATGACGTGCAGACACTCCACTCGTTCAGACAAAACAAAACTAAAACTAAAATGTTTCCCACAGTGCATTGCTCCGTTTTCTCCAGGAAAAAAATAGTGCAGGGAATAATTTAGGAAAGCCATGCTCTGTAGGCGTACAGAGGCTGAGGGAAATGAGAAATTAGCAAGAAAGAAAAACACATTTTTATTCTGTGGCTTAAGAAAATACACACAGCAATTACACTTTGCATTAATCTTCTGCTTTGTGGATTTTGTCGGTGGAGCAATGAGAACAAGAGAGCGCAGACACCTGTTTTTCTTCTTGCAGTAAACCAGGAGCTTGTCAAACAGGAAGAAAATCCTCTCTTGTATGTTTCCAGCTGAGATCTTCAAAAGGACGCCATGCATGAGCATCTCCGTACACGTATCAGTTATATTGGAGCCCTGGAAATGGACATATAGACAAAAAGGTCAAACAGACAGAAAAAAAAAACAGAAGCTTGGATAAAGATTGACAGGATTTACAGGAAATGCTGAAAAGATGTCATTCTAACCATAAATATATATATATAATATATAATATAAAGTGTCTACGCAGCAGAAAGTTTCTACAAATTACTTCTATACCGTTCACATTCACATACAGTGTCTGAGCAGGAGATTACAAAGCCCGGCCTTTCCTGTTACCTCTCGGGGGCTGTGAAAACACTCCCTGCTTCCTCGGAGCAGATTGCCGCGGGACTTTAGAATGCGCAGTTGTTAATAGCTTCTATAGAATAACATCCCGTGCAGTCAAGCCCATGCGTTGCATTGTCGCGCCTGGTCACCATATTGGTTGGGGGTTCCTGCTGCATGTGATTAAGTGTGTTGTCGTTTCCCTCACCTTGCCTGTTCTGGGAATTTATGTACCCCGTCCGATCGGGCCCTTCTGAGCTAAAAATATCTCCCATGCGCACAGAACCGGAAAATGTGCTAAGCATTTCCTCCTGCTGGATACATCAGCAAGCCAGAACCTATCCCCACTTTTTCCCTCGTTCTTTCCTCACCCTTTTTATTCTCTTTCTCCTCCCTATTTCCCCTCCTCTTGATTCCCCGGTCAATTCCTCTATCTCTTTCATTCCTTCCTCCACTCTTTTTTTTTCTTTTTTCTCCTGCTGTTTCAGGGGCCTTTTAACTCCCCAGCCCACGGCCAGATGTTAAACTAATTTGCAGCCAGTGATGTGTGCACACCAGGTCCACACGGGTCCAGACTATGTAGTTGTATTTCCGCAACAGAATAACCAATTCTTTCCCTTTGTGCTTCATACGTGTTCAAGACAAACTTGTACTTCTTTCCATGCCTCTTTATTAAATGTTTCTTTGTTTCTGCAGCAGTTTTTTATCACTCTTCACATCAACATTGGTCCAAGCCAGAGCTCCACACAGGGTGTATTCATTTTAAAACTTAAGCAACACTCTAAACACTCAGTCATCTCTAAATCTCAACCCTCTATTTTTACAGGCAGAACTTACAACTACTGTAGAGGATGAAAAATTGGAAAGGATTAAACAGGAAATGCCATTAGTTAAGGAAAAGTTCAGTAAAAAGTTCAAATCTCGACAACCTCAAGTAGATGTGAAGAGAAATAATTTAACTTAAACAAGACAAGTAAACTTCACAAGTGACAAGTGAACCACAACTGAAAACGACTAACCTCTGGTCTAAAACTAACTTCTTCAGTGCACAGTGACATAACACAGACACTTTCAACACTAACCTAAACTGGCAATCACCGCCCTGACAAATGCTGGCAGCCATCGCCATGGTGACCACGACGGGCCATCGCCCTGTCTCTCCCACGCGAGATGAACCTGCCAGGAGGCCCTGCGGGCGGCCAGCTGTGGACCAGGTCAGCGCTAACAAGCAATCAGCCCGGGCGGAGGAACGGCAATGGAAAAAACAGCAGTTCTCACAATCCTCCTCATCCTGCAGTCGTTCCTCAAAAACACCCAAACAGAAACGCAAGATGCAACCGTCACTCAGCTCACTCGCCTTTTCCCCCCAATATACTTTCTCTTCTCTCCCTCTCAGCTCCATCTCCTGTAGGGCTGCAGAGTCTGGCGTGCAGCAGTAACAGGGTCCTGCTCCAGAATGAGCTAATGTGTACAATTAATAAAAGTAATGAGGAGAAACCGCAGAGTTGCTGCCGCCAGGATCATGTCGAGTACAAGATGTGTCACCCCACCCAACACTAAGCCTCAGCCTAATCACCTTATTCTTAGATTGCGTGTGTTTGTATGCATGTGTGTATATATGAAAAAGCTGCAGTGTTTATTTTAGTATGATAACTAATAGGCAGAAATAATGAGATTACCACTTGTATTTGATATTTGAAACCCTGACTTTACATAAATTTCTAATTATCTGTCTGTTTTCTTTCTGTCTATAGTATACTAATGCTTTCAAGATGTCCTTTTTCATAAACATTGGCTAAATATTTATGTTTCTACAGTATGTTTTACTCTGAAAGATGAAAAGAACGTACTTAAAGCTAGATAAATGTTCTGGTAATACTATAACAACATTGTAATGTTGACAGTGATCCAAAAGCAACACATTGAGAAAAAACTACTCGGACACATGTGACGAAGTCAAATCAGGCTCCGCTGAATCTTGTCTCACTCATATCAGGATCGAAAGCCTCAGTAAAAACAATCTGTTACTTCTTAAACCTTAGTCAGAAGCTGTATCAACAAACGCAGCATCTCTATGTCTGCATGTGTCCAGGAAGCCAGTAGGCCCTCTTTGAATGAAGCAGGGTCAATTACACAAGCATCTCATCCTTCTTCAAAATTACCACCAATGTTTTCTCTTCCCAACCAGCACTGGGCCTACTGACCTCTTATTAAAGACGTCCTAGAATGCAGGAAGAGAACTAATTTATAAGGCAACTTTCCAAGGCTGAGGAGTGCGGCCTACCTGACGATGATTGGATCAGTCACCTCAAAGCATAACTGCTTTAACGGCAGGCTCATCCAGGCGGAAAGAATTTGGTCATTGTGAATACAAGTCATTGTTCCCGCAGCGAACGTGAAGGCTTAAAAGGCTACAAAAGTCACGCCACTTGGAATTCTTCTAGAATTGCTGGCGTAGGGCTAAGTGGCTTTAAATAAGTCATGACTTGGAGCTTTGGTGAGGGTTAGCACAGCTGTTTGAGTTAAAGGGAACAGAAAGACCTGACAATACGACACAAAGTCAATACAGCTACTTAAGACAAACGTATTGGGAGAGAATTAAACAATCAAACGCTGTGTGCAGTTTTGTCTAGGCTCACCTCCCAACCCTCGATGTGTGACTGCCATTCCTCCAAAATCTCCAGCTTCTCCATCTGTCTCTTGGCCTCGTTTATGCTGGAGCACACGGCCTTCATCACATGCAGAGACTCCTGCACCAGGGCGTAGTCGTTGTGCTTCTTGGGAGTCCTCTTCAGCAACTCCTGCGTATGTAAAAAACCACATGAGCAGACAGAAATGACCCTGAATGAACTCAAATATGTGGCAAATCTCTGTCTAATTGTAATTTTCACAGCATGACAAGCATGAAAGAAAAGTTAATTTGGTTTTGTGTCCACTCCACATTCTATTACCAGCTCCTGAGTGCAGTGAGTGAAACTTCTGCTCCAGCCAGCCGCAGTGGGATAAAAAAAAAAAAGCAATGGCAATCTCTGCATCTCTAGTCTAAACAGAGCTTCAGCATGTCAGTTTCTAGAGGGCTGATTTATGCTGTTCTGGATATATCTTCAGCCACTGATGGTAATCTTTGTCATCGTGTGGAGAGAAGGATGCCCCGACAGCTGCAAGACTTCAAATGGCAGCGCATCAGATTACCCCCTTATTATTATTACATCTCTGTTCCTGCACTCTTGGCACTTGGGTGAATTAATAGATCATAACAAGATGAATGACATGGGACGGCTTCGGATCAATGACTCCAACAAGCCTTTGAAAGCGCGTTTCATTTCGCTCACTTTTCACGTCCGGAAATGGAAATTGCAAAAACGGAAAAAAACGGCGAGTGCAGGTATGAATGGGCCCAGTCAAAACGTCTGAATGCGCAGCTGGGCGGAGGAGGTGATGAGAGGTCTTGTGTTATTTCTATGATGTGGTTGCGCCGGGGAACTGAAGCAGGGAAGTGTCAGAATATGAGACTAGTGTTTCATTAGCGAGGGAGTGGTTGATGTGAATGGGAAGGGACAGCCCTGACTAATGACTAGGCGGTGGTGGATGAAAAAAGGGCTAGAAGGTGACCTACAGAGGTGGCACAAGGGCGTGGTGACTCCATGATGCATGGACCATACTCACTCTGAGAAGCAATGGGTACTTGCAGATCCTCTGAATAGGAGCTACCAGGTAACCCTCCAGCGGCACCTCTGTGTTTTTCCTGCCTCCGAGCAACATGCAGTTCTGCAAGGAGAGAAGAGGAGAGGAGGTTTAACAAGACTGATGCTAGAGGCTGTGAGGCGTCCATGCTCATCGTAGAGAAAACCAACACTCTTAGATAAAAAATGTAATTGATCAACCTGGATTATTTGGTGGTTTGATGGGTTATAGAGCCAATCTTTAACCTTCCAAACAGCCCACAGAACCATCAGGGCCCCTGATGGTTATCAAACATGTTTCATAATCAGGATTTAAAATCGGGATGGAACCACAAAAGCCAATGGGAGCGACAGAGAGCCTGGAGCAGCTGAGGGTGCTGCCTACCAACGTTAAACATTCTGAGACGATCGTCAGCTAGCTTGCTACCGTTATCAAATTATAAGGGACAGTAGAAGAACAGACAACCAGCGCTCACTTTGCTTTCGGATCATTTTCTGCTCCACTTGATTAGTCTTCTGCTTTTGTTTATTAACATTGGAGGAAGTTGTCGCTCCACGCCAACTCTCCAATTAGTTTCGATCTGCTTCATGAGATCACATGACAATCGTGAGATGGTGGGTCACTGCTTCTAGAGCAGTTATTTTATTTAATATCCCGTAGTGTATGATCTGTGTAGTTTAGGTGTGTTTTTAATAAATATCTGTTATTTTCCTTATGTTTCCTTTGCAACCCGATTTGGTCTTTATAACGCCTGTAGCCTGAGCCCAGCTTAAGTGGTATCATGAGTGATTGAAACTGGGCTAGAGAATTCCTCTCGTGAAAACACACCACCTCTTCCCCTCAGACATACAAACACACTGTGAGCCACACACAGCAGCTGGACAGTGTAAAGCCGGGTACTCAATGTTCCAGCGTGTCTGACAGCTGATGTGACTCTGCCTGATGTGTGGGCGGACTCCCTCTTCCTGTCCCAACACTCGGAGACACTTTCACTGCCACAGGGGAGCATCATGTTGCGAGAACAAAAGATGACCACATCCCCATTGCTGGCTCTCTAAACTGTGTGTGTGTGTGTGTGTGTGTGTGTGTGTGTGTGTGTGTGTGTGTGCACAAGGGGAGTTCAGGAACACTCTCAACATTTTTCTTTTTAGTCACAGCTCCTCGCTTGTCCTCTGTTCAATCTTTTTTTTTCCACTTTTCATTGTTGTCTTTGACAGTTTGTAAGTCTAGTCCCTCTCACTCCTTCGCCTGGGAGCATCACACACTGGCATCGGCGCACCCCCGTCGCCCTGCGAGTTTTAGGACTTCCATAAAAACTGAGCGCTTTGAAATTGAGATCTACAGCAGAGTTACAAACCCAGGAAAACCAGAGTACCACCACAGGCTTGTATTGATTGGCCGGTTCTGGTGTGAGGCACGTGACCTTTGGACTGCATTTAATGGAGTGAGAAATGAAACACACTCATGTCCACATACTATACACGCGATCAGAGAAGAGCGGCCACACGATCTCCATGTCTGATTTACTGTCGGTGTGTGCCTTTAATTTAGGAAGACGGAGGGGGCCGAGGTATTAATTGACTTTGATTTAATGGGGTCTTTATAGCCGCGACCTTTCAGTGACCTAACCTTTCATCGGGGCTGTATCGGTGTCGTGTTACTCTCCGACCTGCACTCAGCTATGGGCTAATACACCTCAGGTCACCTCCCAGGCCCCATGATGACCAGGGTGGGGATATCCGCTAACCTCCACTAAACCTCTGACCCAGTGACCGCTGTTAAACCCGGGTTTGTTGTTAACAGTGTAATCCAGCACCTCATCTTCATTTCAGGTGAGAGGGAGGTGAGAAGGGATATTAGCAGTTGACCTCATAACCACGTAGGTCAGCTGGGTCACTTTGTTAAACCGAAGTTGGACGCTTCGTTAATGCTACATTTGAGGATTTGGCTCGATCGTCTCTAGGAATGCTAGTTAGCTAATGTTAGCATATTAGCAAGACAAGGTATTACTTTTAGTTGATGCTACATCTGAAGGTTATTTAGCACAGTTTGTAATAGCACAGCATATTGGAAAACAACTACATTTAGCATGTTAGCATGTTACTATCTGAATATGAAATATGTTTGATAATTATCAGGGCCCCTGATGGTTCTTGGGGCTGTTTGGAAGGTTAAAGATTAAACATCGACCAGACTAGATTTCTACTCCGATTCTCAGAGTCCAATGAGTCCAAAATTCCTGTAATCTGAGCCTAGATCAACCAACGGCAATTAAAAATCACCATTGTGACAAAAAGTGTACTTGCTCTATATTTCTTAACTATTATTTGAACTTGGATTTAAATATTTTTTGAGACTGCATCTACTCCACCACAGAATATAAGCAACTGAACATGTGTTACAACTAGGGGTGTCACGATACCAAAAATTCAGTAGTCGGTGCCAATACCAGTAAAATAACACGATTCTCGATGTCAATTTCGATACCACGGTAAAAAAAAAGTGCATTATTTGGATGTTGTTAATGTCATATACGGTAATTCAATGTGCTTGCGCTGCGCATATACTGAGGGTTATACGGTAGTTGGGGTCGCATGTGAGTGACGCTTTGTTGTGAGACACGTTATGTGCATTAAATGATACATCTGCCTCACGCCGGGTTTATACCGGACGCTGAAGCGACGCCAAAGCGACTCGTAAGCGCAGCCCCAAGCCTTAAATAACAGCTGGCTCCCATCCACTCCCATGCGCCGCTTCAGCTTCCGGTGTAAACAACCATGTGCCGGCGCGCTAAGGATTAGCGCGGAGCGGCGGCGTTGCTTCCGTGTCCGGTGTAAACCCGGCGTCAAACGCAAAATACTTCCATACACGACTCTTTGTGCCTTTTTAATAAACAAGTCGAGGTGGGGCGAACGCTGCAGCCGCAGTTGCCGTCTTGGTTTTCAGAATGTAAACGTCGACTGGCGCAGCACCAATGCTAATGCTAAGTTGCTAACAGCTGCTGGCATCGAAGCTGACGGTGCCTACGGTACTTCAAAAACTTGGGCATCGGCATCGTTTTGTTATGTTAGTATCGAAAGGTATCGTAGGTATCGGTTCTCGTGACATCCCTAGTTACAACTTGTACATTATGTGGACATTTACAGTCGCCTCTCACCAGTAAACATGTGCGGACACTCCTGATCTTATTGAGCTCCAGCAGCAGCCTCTGCGCCTTCTCGTGGTTCCCGCAGTATTCGTCGTAAATCTGGAAACGGCTCTTCTGCAAAGAGACAGAGAGAGACAGACAGAAAATGATCATTCTAGTATTATTTTTACAGATGGAAAGCAAGAGAAAGAGGGTGACAAAGTCAAAAAGGGAAAAAAAGGAAAAAGAGAGGAATAAATTACCTTGGACAAGGCAATATATAAAAATTATAGGATTCACAGCCAGTATATATTCTTCTCCATACTCTGCTCTCCATCATGAAATAAATAATGTATATGTGGTATGGGGGGCTGCCATTGTATCCTGTCATCTGCCTTGCAGCCATATGACCAACAACTTTCTGCTAAAGCATTTTTCTTAACATCCATCTTCCTTTGTCTTTAAGAGGCAGCAGCAGGAGCCGGCCACACGGCTTCTAAATCACTCACTTCAAAGTCACTTCGGTCTTCAGCCGCGGAGCTCTGCCTCAGAAGATGAAGCTGGCGTGGTGGAGAGATATAACGACCATAACAACAGGCAGGAGCACGTATAAAAGTACAATATGACCCACTGTGCAGTATTATTTTCTTCTTGAATCATGTTTTCTAGGAAATCAATTTATGAAGAACATTTCTTTGTCGGTGGGAGTTTGATTTTTCTGTTGTCCAACAGGGAGGAGTGGACCACAGTCAAGTTGGCATAGTTAACACCAATTTGTGTTTCTGTAGTAAAGCTGGATTGTGTAATGCTTTCTTGGACATTTTAAATACATCAACACAAAGAAAGGAACTTTAAGAAAAAAGCTGCAGAAAAACAGAAAGAAAGCAGAGAGAGAAAGAGGAAAGAAAAAAAAGTCTTATCTCTATGGTTTCACATGATCGCTCATGACTGACTAATGGTCGCAAGTCATGGGTTTTTAGTTATGCTCCAAATTATGATCCATTTTCTCAATGAGGTCACCTCATCAAAAGCCTCACTGTACTATCTGTGCTGTTGAAATAGCTTTCATTCACCTGTATCAGCAGCGGCCTGACAAGAGAAGCCACCAAAAGCCCACCAGGAAAATAGTAAGATTTATTAGACTTTGAAACCTATTATATGCCAGTGTGCCCCCGGGCTCTGTATCAAAGAAATGTGATATATAGTAGGAGAGAACAGTATATCAGAGCCCTATCAAGCATATCACACATGTGCTCTGCCTCATCTTGGGTAATCCAGAGAGATCAATTGATAACATGTGAGTTATCTTATCATTTTCACGAGCACACGGAGGCGTATCAGGATTTGAGCTCTGATAGTAAAGAAGGAGGGAATCTCCTTAGATTACAGGCTCCTGTTATCAGACGTGAACTCTGGAAAATAATCAGACAATCGCAGGCAAGATATCATTTTTGTCTTATGAAGAACCCAGCAGGAGATTGCTCTAGTCAGACACATTCACAGCAACAGGAAAAATCTCCGGAGCGTTCAGGCGAGGTTTGGCGCCAGGGTAGAGCATGCAGGAGGCAGGACGTGACGTGTATGTCTAAGTTGACGCCCACTCGCTCGCTGAGAATTCTATAGACATTATCCTGCTGTATTCTCACGTGGGCATACTCAGACATTCTCTGGAGTTTTTACCAGGGGGTCTTGGAGGGAAAACTCCTGAGAATGTCCAGGGCAACGACTGAGGCATTTGCATTCTCACATACAGGAACATTTAAAGAGCATGTCCGGAGTTTAGTGCATGTCTGAAAGCAGCTTAGGAGAAAAGGCATCAATGGTGACATGATAATAAAATCATATCACCATTGCACAGAAGCATGCGTCCCTTACAAAGTGCAAGAAGCAGCGTCCGATCTCATGATGAGCATGAGGGTCCGGCTGCAGCAGCTCCTCAACCATGGACAAGAAGTCTTTGTGAACGGCCAGAATCTCCTCGATGTTGGAGAATAAAACCTAGAAGAGAGAAAATACACATCAAGACTTCCACGATTACAAATAAGTATATACAGTAGTGTTTTTGTATATTTGTAAACACTTTTTTCCCCCCATTGCAGGTCCTTAGATTGCCCGAATCAATTCTATGGCTTTTTCTGCTTTATTGTGGTCAGGGGCGCTCGGAATAAAGAATGAGGTTTCCTTGTAATGGGCATGTCGGCCTCAAATGTCTTTGATATTTTGGATTTCCGACATTATTGGGGATTTTAACAGAGATGCTAAAAATAGGAACACATTTTTAGGATCTGTTCGATGGTGACTTTGCCTTCATGTGGTGTTGACTTCTGTCCCCTTTCATGCCACTTATGTGGTGGGTATTAAAGAGGGGGAAAAACAATGTGCTGACACTGCATGGAAGCTAGTGAAATAAAATCCGAGCATGAAAACCAGCAGTCTTTTATGGGTTTGTGAGGCCAAAAATAATCCTCAGTGATACAAAGAACAGCAAATCAAATCTGGTAAAACGGGGATCAATGCATTTCCACTCTGGAGGCCTGAATGTCATTCATCTGTTTTAGCCTGTTGCTGCTCAATGACCCCAGTTTTCTCAAAGCCTCTGCGTACAGCATGTTCCCAAACACAACATAGTATGAATAGACATCTCCCAAAACACGGGAGATGCAGTAAATATCCACTGAATGTGTGTTTACCTTCCAGAATAAGCAAACTCCCTCCCACTGTGAGAGAGCATCCTTTATTATCCTCCAGCCAGAATCCTTTATAAATAGATTATATTTACAGCTGCTTCCTGCGTCGCCCACTACTCCTTTCTCCATTCAGAACTTCACTATTTTAGGGTGAAAGCGACCCCCAATGGGTGCTCACATGGGAAACACTTAAATTAGCTTCCATTGCAATTTCCGGTCTTTACGTGGATCAGGTTACAATACGAAAATAATGGTTTGTGCAGAGGAAAAGTCCAACGCATTTGATGTTTTTCCATATCTTAAATATGCAGTCGCACACCTCACAGATTGAACCTCACCTTAACCGTTTCCTCTGTGATGTTCTTGTCGATTTTGGTGGCCGAGTACTGGTTGAGACGATGTAGAAACACCTGAAGGAGGGGAGAGAAGGAAAGCAACAGTTTAAAATTCTGAACTGGCCCCAGGATCAGATAACGCTTGAGCCACCAAACGCTTGTACCTTCGACAGGCAAAGTAGAACACTGCCTTTGAGGCTTTGCGTGCAGCTGCTGCCACAGCAAATTAGCAACCATCACAATGGACACCTGATATCTATATGAAACACAATATTTTCACTGAAAAAAAGGATAATTGCAGCGCGTGGTATTTCAAAGGAGATGTTAAGTGGCTGGAGACGAGTTGGATAGGCCAGCAGCATGCAAATTGAGATGGATGGGAAGTGCTCTTACTTCCCTCAGTCCCTGTCGATGCTGATTCCCAGGCTGCTTCACTGCAGAAGCCCTCAACAACTCATTTAATGCTTCGGGGCACTTTCTGAGCAAATTAAGAGGATGCGCCTCAAATGCATTCGTAAAATGTGACTAAGGAGGGATTAGTTATTTTCTGAAGTCTGCCTGAGGGGAGAGCTTTTAAAGAAGGCATCCATCAACAGGTACCAGACAAGAATCTGTATGTTTATGCGAATGCAAAGCGTGGATACAATTTGGCAGACAGGGATCCATCTTCAGTGAGAAGCTCGGGGGAAAACAAAGTGGCAGCATCAAACTTTGATTTTGATGGATGTGTGTGATGCACTTCAGGGGGAACGTCTGATGAAATCCAAAGCAAGGCTTGAAAATCAAATCATTCATAAAATATAAAGTACATGGATAATTAAATTCCAAAGCACAGAAGTGTAGCGTCAACATACTTGACATTAAACAACAGCACAGTCCCCATTGTTCATACTGCTGTCAATTCTACAGTTAAACAGCAGAAAGAAAATGTCCTCAGCATAACAAAAACACACTTGTGTTATGTCGCCTTAATGGCATTTGCTTTCATTTTTCCATGTCACACAGCTCATCTTATTTAATTTCCAAGGATATCCAGGTAAAATAAAGTGTGCACTTAGATTTTATTATAATAAAACAAGGAAACGCTTGAAAATGAAATGAATGAAGGTAAATTATCTAAATGAAAGAAAAGTGAGGCATAAAATAGTGGTTTTCAGAAAAGGCAGCGGGGCTGTTAAATTTCAATTTTTGACTTAATTGGCCCGTCGGATCCTCTCACAAAACCAGTGCAACATGACAGACAACATAATAGGCAAAGAGACAGCGGTGAGTCTGTCACGGAAAAACACTACAGCGGCACAAAGACTCATTTCACGGTGCAGCAAAGTAGCAAAACAGCAGTTGCTGAAACACATGACCCGACATGATGGAGCTGCACACTGAGTGTCACAGTGTCAGTGTCACAGTTAGTGCAGTAAGAAGTTGCATCTGTCTTTGCAGTTGACCCCAACCATGGGCATCGTTTACTGCCCCACTGAGGGCCATAATGCCATCTGTTGCCCAGTGCAGCCTGACCTGAGCGAGCTGTAATAATACAACCGCGAAGCCTGTAAACAGTTTTCTCTAATGAGCAGACAAGCTAAGAATTATCCTTTGACACGAAAAAAAGAACTAAGTGAGTGGTTGTGACTCGGACCGTTTTATTCGGTTAACTGTGAACAGATGGAAAGGTAGTGGGGCTAAATCAGTGGTTAATTCTCAATTTCTAGCAAATTACGCAGCCAATGCTCTGTTAACATTCTAAGCAAAACAGCATGACGTGAAAGAAATTACTGAAATCATCTTAATCAAATTGTATTGACGTCAAGCAGCACTTCAAAAGGAAGTGTGGAAGTGAATGCCTGAATCTGGGTTTGCGGTTTGGAGGGGGGGGGAAAGCGGGGCTTAAATAATCGGCCTCTTTGTTGTAGGCCAACTCCACGCTGATTACCATTCTGTAGCTGCCTTGCCTCGCAACTCTGCCACTCACGAGCATTAGCATCTGATTAGCAATTCTAATATGTACAAACACGGAGCAGACTTCGACAGGCCCTCACAAAGGCCTGACAGCGCTTACTGTAAAGGACCGTAGCTGAGCAGAAGTAGCGCTAATTTGCATCAGAACTCCTGCTTCCTTTCATCGAAGTGTGACATCCAACATGGGCTCATTAGGGAGTCTATCACTTCAGTTTTAATAATTAAAGGCCGGCGCATGCTTCTGCGTCGTCAGGGGCTCGCAGGCACGCAGCTGTAACGCAGGACTCGTTCTCATTCATGGTTCTCCAACCGTTGCGCGTGTTGCCATGCAATTCCCCGCCAGAACACTAGGCGCAGTAATGTTTTTTGTCGAAGTCGGCTCTTCTTCGTGTGTTGCACGAAGAAGAGCGATTTATTTACATCGCCACGGCGGCTCCTCTGAGCCTTTTTCTGGCGGAAAAATCCGCCGGTTAGTGACGGGTTATACTAGTGGACATAGTGTCGGATCTCTTCTGCCAAGTGCTCTTCTATCTGGTCCATATTCGTTCTTCTAAATCTTCCGTGGTTTCCGGGCATGAACCGGAAATGCGACTCCGGAAATTATGTAGTCAGCAGACCAATCACAGCCCTCGCGGCCGGGTGACGCTTGCGGGGCTTTGCCGTCTAGTTAGAAAAATTGGCCGACGCACGTAAGGACGTAGGAAGGGCCGTGAGGGGCCCGGAAGGGCTCTTGCGTCTCCGTTCCCGTGAAAACGCAGAAGCATGCGCCGGCCTTAAGAGTTAATCCAACAGGAAATTATCGCTAAATCTGGAAGGCGCTAATTATCCAGAGTCTCTACAGCTTAGGGGGCTCTGCTGCCAAAATATCAGAAGCCACACTGCAGATGCTTATCAGGAATAAGAAGCATTAGAGAAACCACACAGTGAAATGGAGTGCAGGGACTCTGAGTCTGATTGGATAGAGATATTAGACTGTGTTATCACCCAAAAGATAAGACAGTGTATGGGTTTTGTCACACAGAAGTGAGGGTGTAAAATTTAAACCATTCTTTCATGTAGTTTTGAGGTAAGTTTACCACACAGAGAACAGACTCAGCCACACAAAAAGTCTGAAAACTTCTACTGAGGCAGTTTGGCTCTGGCGTTAGAATTGTGGACGGGTCAGATTTGCATTGTGGGGACGACATGTCTCTTCCGTAGAAGCGGCCAAGTCTGCCTTGTTGATGTTGTTAAGAGACTAATCCTGGAACAGCTCCACAGACAGTGAATGGGAAGTTTACTGACTGACTGTCTGAATGGATTCATGGACACAGTCACAGTATCATGGGGGACTGGGGCTATAAGACCATTTCCAGGTCCGGACAGAGTCTGTCTGCGCTGTCGTACAGCTTGTTTACCTGAAAACAGATTCATCTACATGTAGAACAAAGGCAAACGCCAACAAATTTGTCAACTTGGAAAGACAATGAAATTCGAAAGCCATAAAAGCAGAGGCCAAAATTCTCAAACAAGTTGCCGGGAGAGAAGTTGCACAAACCTTCTATATGAGTGTGGCCTCCCCGAACAGAATGATATGTCATGTCCCGCCTCCTGCAAGCGCTACCCAGGCGACACCCCTCCCCTGTATGTGCCGGAAGTTCACCTCATGTGACGTGAACAATCTCCTGCCCTGTTCTTCTTATATGAAGGCAAACTCCAGTTATCTAGAGGTCATGTCTTAAAACGCTATAAGAATCATGAATAGAAGATTCAAATAAACTGCATCCAAAGCATGATTCTTTACAGCAGTTTCACACTAAAAGCATTAAGTGTTTTAGTGGCTACAGACTTCAGACAGATTTTTGGCTGCACCGACCTCGGTGTGTCAGGTCCCTCGTAGAAAACCCCTGTCACGTCTGATTGAGCCGATGTTTGAGTATTGTAATGGAAATTTGATCTGTGTTTGAAACCTGTATAAGCCGGTAGTTGTCCAGAAGATTCCCCCTGAACGAGTGAGCTTGTTGATTTTATTTCTGTCATGTCTCCTGCTCGCTCTACTGAGGCGCTGCCCCTCTCCTCAACCAAACAGAACATTTCCAACACGTCTCACATGGACAATCTCCGGTTGCGTGTTGCATGTGTAAAAAGGCAGACTCAGGACAAGGCTCAGACTCGATTCTGCAGACATTGTCCAAGTGGAAAAACAGCTCAAATAAAACAGCTATTCTGTCACTTCTGACTGTCGATCTGAGTTATCTTTTTCATGTGAATAAGTCGAAATCAAAGCAGAGTCGAGTCTTTACCGCAGTGATTTTGTAAGATGATGTCAGGGGAAATTATAAATGAGAACAAGCAGAGAGCAGAAGAGAAACAAATAGATAAAGGGAGGAAAGTCGTAGACATTGACCATTGCAGTCCAGCCGTATACTTTCCATGACAGTTAAAAAAATGATAAGAGAGAATTAAGGAAAGTTATTCCAATAGTTAAGACACAGAAATGCACACGTCACTCATTTGAAGCATGTGATCATTTCTTTCTGCAAAGAAATTAGGCCGAGGCTGTTTTTATTCCTTGTTACTTACTATATACATACAGACATTGTCTTAATCATGGATCCACATCATTCAAAACTCATTCTGTTTCCTGAGGCCCATCTACAATCACCTAGATTGTCACTCTGATGGCTCGGGGGGGGGGGGGGACTCCACATTAAAACCCCATTAAGTTTTTCATTATTCCACAGAGCAGATGGGTGCGATGAATAGATTGGGCCAATCACTGCATGTGGCCCTACCTGCCATTAATCAACACACGCTCACAAGCTGTGGGCTTCAAGGGTGTGCCTGTGGAAATTGTGTCTGTGCTGCCAGATGTAATCATGTGCAGATTCAAAAAAGAAGAAAAACATGTGATAAGAGCCCAATGTTTACTGAAACTCAAACCAGGTTGAGACAGCAGACCTGCAGGACACACCAAACATACCATCACCAACTTAAAACCGAATTTCTGCATAGCGAGTCAAGAAGAGGTGAATTCATTTCTATTAGAACCTCCACGTTCTCCGATCTGTTGAATGACTCCTCACCTCTGGTATTTTATGGTCCCACATTGTACGTTAAAAGTTTTTTTTTTTACTTTTGCGTTGAACACTAGGGGGCAGAGTCCAAATATGAAACAGAATTACACACGCCAAACAAAACTGTGTGGAAACGAGTTGTGAGGCTCATTCATGCTCAATGTCAGATACAGAAACAGACAAAGCCTTCTGTCCAAACTTCTGTCCAAATCATGGGGGGGACTGCAGCCACTCGTTCAAGTGAGACGACCACAAGGAGGACATTTCAAGCCTGGCCAAACTTTTTGTGGAGTGATTTTGCAGTTTTGTAAGTTGGACCTCTGCTGTTTTGAACACAGCCACTTTTATCTCTTACTTAAGACGTACATTATCAAAACTCTCTGTGTTTTGTAGTTAGGGTTAGATTACATGTGATAAGAGCCCAATGTTTACTGAAACTCAAACCAGGTTGAGACAGCAGACCAGCAGGGCACACCATACATACCATCACCAACTTAAAACCGAATTTCTGCATAGCGAGTCAAGAAGAGGTGAATTCATTCCTATTACAACCTCCACGTTCTCCGATGTGTTGAATGACTCACCTCTGGTATTTTATGGTCCCACATTTGCGCCGATGTACGTTAAAAGTTTTTTTTTACTTTTGCGTTGAACACTAGGGGGCAGAGTCCAAATATGAAACAGAATTACACACGCCAAACAAAACTGTGTGGAAACCATACAGTCTGGTGGAAAAGACTTGTGAGGCTTATTCATGCTCATTGTCAGATACTGAATTAGATACGGAAACAGACAAAGCCTTCTGTCCAAACTTCTGTCCAAATCGTGTGGGGGGGAGTGCAGCCACTCGTTCAAGTGAGACGACCTTAGGACACGAGGAGACCATTTCAACCCTGGCCAAACTTTTTGTGGAGTGATTTTGCAGTTTTGTAAGTTGGACCTCTGCTGTTTTGAACACAGCCACTTTTATCTCTTACTTAAGACGTACATTATCAAAACTCTCTGTGTTTTGGAGTTAGAAACATTCAAACCTGCACTGGCCTAAAGTGGATGTCTTGCCTCACAACCATGCCGATGTAAAAGACCCATGGAAGTTACAGTAACTCATCTGGTTCAATCTCAAGTGACAGTTCGCTCAATAACTTTTGCTGTAATATGTTCAAGAGTAGGAAAGTTGAAATCACCCCTCGTCCTTTGGATTTTAGCCTCATAGTAAAGTAAAGTAAAATGAGAGGCACAGGGGCATTGAGACCAACTGGAGGGCTGTTTCCATGCCGACTGAGTGTGTGGCGTGCCAACCTAGGTCAGGAAACTCTGTGAATAGATATTATGCAGCGTTGCCCCCCCCCTCCACTGGTTCTCTCCGCCACATTGGAAAGATACAGAGGAAGGCTAGCCCCTCCCCCTGTATATGTTTATCTCTGTCAATGAAACAGATGAACCACACCAGAGATAGTTTGGCAACAAAACAGAGGCGGCTCGCTTCCTGAGGCAGCTACCAGTGATATAACAGAAGGACAATGATAGACATTTTTGAGCTTCATAATAAAGTGTGTGTACAGTATGTTTGCCAAGCCAGAGCAAGTGGTTGTGACAAAGAGACGGTACAGTGACTGTGGAGTGAGTCGACAAGTAAAGGAAGAAAGTGCAAGGGGAAGAAACTGCATGGCGTTCATTAATTTAAAGTCACACGCCCTGAAGAACGGGCTGTGATTGGAATAAAAAATCCTGCCAAATGAGCCAAACAGCATCACACAGATCCAAAGAGCAAAATGATGCAGAACATTTTCAGACAAATTAAATTATAATTCATCCAGCTGCTTCCATGCAACATCTTCAAACATCTGCTTGAGCGTTCAAGGAGGAGTGGGCAGGACCACAGTGTCAGTTTAATGTATTACATGCATAACAGCCATTTTGGGTCCCAGCAGATTCATCCATTCAACTGGAGAACACCCTGCTCTCTCTGAAATGGCAGGGAATAAAGAAGTGTAAAGGCAATAACAGATTTATCAGCTTACTTTTCGGGAACTTATTCAGTTACCGAAGCTCAACTGCATTTGCTGCAGTGCAGGATCTGTTGCTCACATCTGAAAAAGCTCATTGGCACTCGTCCTAATGTCGAGGCCTTTCCCGAACTCTATTGGACAAGCTGCTTCTTTTGTCCACTAATCTGCATGGATTCATATTTAGAGAGATGTTAACCAAACACTATGTTTTCTACTTTACATCATATTGTTGCAATAAAAATGTAAATGCATGGGGCTATCACACCACATAAGTGCAGGTATCCCATTTTATTTTTTATCCAGCGTCTGTGCTCGAATCTCATCTCGTTAGCAAATACAAAACGGGAAACAAAGTCCATTCAGTGTCGGAGATGGAGACACAAACAGGCAAGTTCCACAATTGACAAAGCCCACCAGAGGGAATCACCAGACTGTGAGGATTTGCTCATTAATGTAGCACTCCTCTGTTTCTTTGTCATATTCCTCCTCCGGGGAGACAGAGTGAAAAGTAAAGCAAGTCAAAGGACCACAGGTAACAGGTGGGCCGGCAGCTCGGCAGCCTCAGGAAACAACCTGAGTCCCTGGATTTGAAAATGAGAGAGTAAAGGGGATAGAAAGAAAAAAAGACAGACAGCATAAATAGATAGAAATATGCAGAGGAAGTACAGAGAAAAGAAGAAGGGGGGGGGGGGAGAGGCTTGTTTGGCCTTCTTAACATGGCAACTCTGTAGGGAGGATATGGTGCCTTTACCGTACTTCCTCCACAGCGGAACTACTTTCTTACTGGAATTCAAAACTGCAGAGGTCTCCCATACAAAACATCCTACATACGCACACACACACACACACACACACACACACACACACACACACACACACACACACACACACACACACACACACACACAGTGGATTCCTGGTAAGCAAAGAACTGAACTTTCCCCCAAGAAGTACCGACCAGAGACAAACAGCCAGGCTCTGATGCTGAGCGCACACTGGGGAACATCCGAAACGAGAGAAAAGGCTCTTTGTAGCTTTTCTCCCTATAAACTACACTCCCTGCGTCTCCTCAGCAGGTCCTCATGACACCTCCAGAAGTCATCCTGCACGCTTCTTATCTCACTCGTCTTCCCCACAATGGCGATGTGCAGAGGAAACAGTCACTATAAATACAGTGGGGAATGTTAATATGGCTATCTCGGGAGTGGTTATTAAGGCTCATCTGCACAGCTCAGTGCAGGGTCTCTGGTTTTAATTAGCAACGGGGAACATAGTGAGTATTCATTTCACAGGATCTTCCAGCGAACAAAGGTCCATTTGTTTCAGGAGCACTTGTTCGCTGTCGGCCGTCTGCATGAGCACCAGAATAAATAAAAAACTGTGGATTAAGACGCTTCTTTCAAGACAATAGATAGTTTGGGGATTTTAATTGGAAAGCTTATTGTTTTAGGAAACGGACAAAAAACATAGGGACAAATCGAGCTTGTATGAAAACATTTTGAACAAGAATTCACAAGGGATGAAGGGAAAAGAGATGCTCTTCCTTTTGGTGTTATTCTTGTCCTTTCACTGACCCTGATACCCAAGGAGATTCCAAACCAGCTGGAAAGAAGCAATTTATCTAATGAATATGTCTGTGGCCAATGTCTGTGCCTGGCTCCTGGTGAGTTGACGTTGGAGTGAGTGTAAAATTATGCTCGCGGTCATGTCCGTTTAACCGTTTTTCAGACAGACTCCGTGTCTGTTCAATTTCACCCATCGTGGCGCGGTAAATGTCTGGCATCTCCAGCATACCAGGAATATCTTTTGACTCGTGGAATTGTAAAACAGAGCGACGACGAGATGACGAGCCTCCGGGGGATAAGTGTTGGTCCTCAGAGACCAAGCTGGGAATGCTTCCCCTATTTCCACGCGCGGCCAAGCAAACCATCAGCCACTGATTCACATCAGAGCCACGTAGCAGCACCGTGTATTGATCTCCGAGATGACAGAGCAGGATCGTCTGTCTCCCGATCTGTAGCGTGACTGTCACACACCCAGACAGCACATTTCATTACCCCTTCAGACTTCCAAATTTTCTGCTCCCCGCCATCCATTTCAGCAGGACTGGCAAGAAAAAAGGGAAACCTGCAGCGTCAGCCTCTCTTACACATGACAGAGCAGGACACAGTGGAGTATGGAGAATATGACAACTACACTCCCTGCCAGATTCTCCTCTGCTCTCAATCCCCGAGCACAAATGTTGAGAGTGTGCCCACTTGCACAAACATCCGTTCCTGCCAGGGTTGTTCTCCTCAGGACTTCCTGAACTTTCTGTGAATCGACTAAGCAGGAGGCTGCAAAAAAACAGTTACATTATGGACTCTTACTTTAAAGCTGCTCTAATCAGATTAAAAATCAAGGAAAAAAATCATGTGTTAGGCGAAAGGACACGCACACACACAAGAAAGAAAGACCGACAGAAAGGATGTCTGCACAGAGACAGAGAGACACTTGTCTATCTCAGAGCGTTTTTGGCAAGTCCTATTCAAGAGCTTAATGAAATAATTGAGATTGAAGTGGAATTTCCCATCGTGTCTGGCCGGGCGAGCTCGGGATGTTAATGGACATCGAGCCCAGAAATGCAGGACGGACAGAGACATGAATGACATGGAAAGTGTGATTTTGAACCACAGAGGAAACATGCAGACTAGTCTAGACATTCTGAGTGGGACACTTCGTCAAAAAAAGATCTGAAATTCTAGAGACTGCAGCACAGTTTGTGGGATAGGTCATGATAGGACATGAAATGGCTAGTAATTAAATTTGTAAATGCAATTACCTTAATTGGGTTAATAGGGAACATACAAATATTTAATTGGTTTACAAACATATTGTCGTCTTTTAATATTGTCATCCAAAAATGGCTATTAAGGCAGGATTGAGAGTGCTTAACCAACATTGCCAGTGTGTGTGTGTGTGTGTGTGTGTGTGTGTGTGTGTGTGTGCCCTGCCAAAGACCAAGCCAGTAAAAACAGGGGCCCCCTTGTGATGATGACCCCTTCACACCGCATGAACATCCTGATAAGTGTCTCTCAGAGCCCCGCCACTTTTCTAGTTGTCTCACGTAAATCCACCACGTGACCCGGCAGCTGGCGGCGGCTAAATCAAAGGCCGCCTTCTCCTCTGGGCAGAGAGACAGTGACAGCACCACCTCTGCCTCCTGAGCTGCTGAAGCCGATGCAGGGGTCATATAATCCCTATCGCAAATGTAGTCAAGCATGCCTGTGTGTGTGTGCATGTGTGCGTGCGTGTGTGTGTGTGTGTGTGGAGCAGGAAGCATGCAGCACAATGTACAGATGGGGAGGGCCAGGAAGGAAGGAAATCCTGCTTGAAAAATGGCCTCTGAGACAAAAGCAAAAGAACCCTCTCCAGAGTAAGACCCCTGCAGCAAAAGGAACATTACTCTGACAGAGAGGAGGTGTACAACAGGCCTGTAACCAGAAGGTTATAAACAATGTTGTTATAGATTAGATGAGACTGGACTACACGAAAAGTCAAATGGATTCCCCTACGGAGGCTAAACTTCTAAAGCAGGAGCAGAAAAATACAGAGGAACAGGTAGATTGCTTGCACAGTAATATGAAGTCACAGCCAACAGCTGGTTAAACTACCTTGGCTCAAAGACTTGGGGGAAACCCCAGGACCAGAACCTCTAAAGCTCCCTAATGAGCATTTGACTTTACAGGGTATTGTGTAGCGGACTTCCTGGAGTTTCCACTTGTTGCACAGATCTAAGCCCAGGATTAATCCATCCATTATCTATACTGCTTATCCTTTGAGGCCTACATGGGAGCTGAGACAAACAACCATTCATTCTCACATTTACACCTACAGACAATTGTTCCAATCTCAAATCAATCTAATCCCAAAATGCATGTCTTTAGACTGTGGACGGAAGCCAGAGTACCCGAGTGAAAACCCAGGCAGACATGGAGAGAACATGCAAACTCAACAAAGGAAGGCCCCTGACCAAACCAGGGACCAATAACCTTCTTGCTTTGACGCGACAGTGCTAACCACTGCACCACTGCACCACTGGGCTGCTCTCAGCCAATGATCAGGCACCTAATTCAACATAAAACCATGATTTGACAGTTTTACACAGATTTTGATACCTTTGACAGACCTCCTGATTTCAGTCACCATGTTAAGCAAATGCTTAAATTGTTCAAACCCGCCCGACTCAGCAGACATTTGGCTTTCTGAATGCATTTTGGCCAGCACCATATTGGGCTGGGGATAAATGCCAAGTCAGAACAAAGGTCAACAACATGATAAACTACCTGCATCGAATCAATCTGCATTTCTTTCACTATCACATATCTCACTGAGTATTACAAAATTCAAAGTCTTTAATAATAAGATTGCTTGCCATTAAGGAGGAATGAATGGAATTGTATATTTCCAATTGTAATCGCATTTGGGGCATCTAGGAAACTGCTAAATCTTGCTTGACGAAGATGAATGGATAAACTATTGAACGGCATGCAAAACACGACAGCTCCCAAAAAAAACAATGTTGCTCAATGGGAAGATAAAAGATTATCCCACTCAATGTTATAATTAATATGGGACTCGTGATTGATGCAAAAATCTCTTCAGGAGAGGGATGTTGCCAAGCTAATCCACACCGGTGTTTATCTTCAGCCTGGCTAAAAAGACCAATCCTGCAAAAAGACAAGCTGCTAGAAATGGTTTGTGCACACAAATGTCACACAATGCTTCTACTTGCAGAAAAATGCCACAGAAATAAGATGAGTGTCTTGTCCAATGCATTTACACCTCTCAGGAATGCATATGATAAATCACATGCAATGCAAGAAGTGACAGTTGCATCCTTTCAAACACGCCATAAAATTAAATCCCCTTGCGCTGTGGAGGTGGTGTGAAATTGAAATGCAAGTGAGCCACTTCATCAGTTCAGGGGCCTCTCACTGGGGACAGGCAGAAAAAAAACTGCCTGTATTCTCAGAGAGGAGGGACTGACCCAATCCAATTAAAAAGAGTCAAGAGGAAAAAACATGTCACATCCCTCTCCGTTTGCTTGTGTTTCTTTCTTCTGCTTCGAGTCCACCGAACAGCCACATGTTTTTCTGTGTACCTGGAAAAAGGCTAAGTCCTGGCAGATCTGAATTTAACTTGGCCTCTGTAAGAAGTTATTGCTGAGGATTCTGCTCTCTGATGAGGAAACACATATTTTAAGCCTGATGGGATCATAATAAACTTTCATGTAGAAAGAAAGTGGAAAAATACACTTCTCGTCAACACAACATCTAAAATAATGTCTGGAACATGCAGACACCACTCTCCTCTGGGAAATGGTGGTGAACAACAACAACAACAGAAAGGTAGCTAAAGATATTTGAGTTATTTGAAAAGGTACAGGAGAAGAGAGGCGGGTGTGGGACAAATAACAGTATGATGGATTGATCATCAACTCCAAATAAAGACATAAAAGAAGTATTAAAAAAAGGGAGGAGGAGAGCAACTAGGGCAGAAACAGCAGCATCTGAAATGTCTTTTGAAATTCAACATTCAGTTTAATTATCATTATGCAACACAAGCTCATAAAATGAAATTACAGATGTATTCCCGCTATGCTAATCACAAAAAACTAAAGTTATAAAAATTAATGACTAAAAAAATTAGGTCATAAAAATAAAACTTCACAGCCTGAGGAGAGAAACTGGCTTGTGCACATTCACTTAGGATCCTTATTGGTCCTCTGAAAAAGTTGAGAATTTTGCCATCTTGAATTATAGATCCAATATGGCCTGCTTTTCCTCAGGATCCCTGAGGAAGAGCTGCAAAATGTTCCTAAGGAGAGCGACGCCTCGAATACCCTGCTTAACCTTTTATCGTTTATTCAGTTGATCTTAGATCATTTACAATGGGGTTGCTGGCAGTTTCTACATTGTTGTTTGTGTGTTTTCATCCAATCAGGACACACAGACCATCAGCATCTTTCTGTTGTTGTTTCCATCAGAGCTCAGGAGGGACGTAGATGTTGAAACACAGAGTCTGCAGGTTAACAGTCAGACAGGAAAGGGGTCGGAACAAGAGGTTGTGACCTTCGGGGTCATCACCTGTGCTGTCTATCCAGAGGGTATGAACCATGTCATGGCTGCGTCCCCCCCACCCCCGCCCCTGAGCTGAACTCATCCAGGACTGCTGACTGGTCATATGTTACAAGGAAAACAGAAAACATCTTGGGCCAACATGAACTCCCAAGCAGAGAACAAATCCAAATCCGTGGAGGGAGAGCAAGATGTGGAGCCTATTTCGTGCACGCACACACGCACACACACACACACACACACACACACACACACACACACACACACACACACACACACACACACACACACAGGGTTCACTTTAGCACCTGGGTTTCTAAGAACGAGTAACTGCTCCTTCTTAGCAGCTGCTTTCTTCATTAGGCTTCATTTCCCACTTCCTGCGGCCACTCTAACTGACTTTAGGTGACCACCAATATGTTTATTGACCAACAAACTTTTTCCACATTAAGCCCCTGGAGGCAGTATGACGAATATCATCATATGCAGCTGTATTTAAAACTGCAGATACAATATACAAGATTCTTGAATGCCTTAATAATCAATCCTTTTTCCAGAGAATGAGAAAATCTCTGCTCGTACAACGTCTCAACACACATTTCTTTAATTTCAATTTATGCAAAGGGATTAAAAATGTTTTAAACATTAGTCAGTGGTTGCCTCATAGTTCAACAGGCTTTTGTTGGGGAGAGGAAGGCGGCAGCTGAGGGACCACTTAATGCACTGCAAATCTTTTTGGAATATATTAAGTTAAACTTGTGGCTCAGATCTCGCTCCAGAACAGGGACATGAAAGGTTTCCTCCATTGTCCCGTTCTTGCATCCTCTCTCCCAAGTGCTTATCGTCCAAGCAAATGGCTTCCAGTGTTTCTGTATCAGCGGGTGAACAATGGCAAAGTATTCCATTTGACAGCATGACTAAAAAATGACCTGCAGAAATGCAAAGAGCTCATTAGAGCAACTGTTTACATTATGTCTTGGGTTGCTCTTTTCAATGAGGCTTTTCTAAGAGTGACTGTCATTTTATTGGCTCGTAGCTGTCCAAGATAAACACCAGTGTCCAAGGCCGCCCACTTTCTCCAGCTATAATTGTTTATTAAGTAAGATTGTCCTGAGATATTTCACACAACTTCCCTGGAGCCTGCCTATAAATATCAGTCTACTGTGGAGAACATATTGTGCAAAAGGTGACGCTTGTCACCTTTTGCAAGTCAAATTAGACTTCCCAGTAAGGACACCTCCAAGATGCAATCTGCACTCTGTTTCCCATGAGAGGTTTGCTAAGGCCACACAATACGCTCTGTCTGTCCTGGGACAAATTGCTCCTAATCATCCTTGCTCTCTGTGTTGTTTTCCACTACCTTAATAGTAAAGTATGTGCGAGGTGCATTGTGTTTTGGGTCCCACAGATCAGCAGCAGCAATCTCTGCTCCGCGGTTCAACTTCGGCTTCTGAGCGGAGCCTCATTGTTCCCCTGCATTTCCTAACCTCGGAGGAATTCCTCCTCCAGGAAATATGGTTTACAAGAGAAGGCACCGAGCCCAGCCACTAGCGGAGACCCAGAGCCCCCCTTCTAGCCACCCTTCACCCTCCTGGCAATATCCACTGCGTGATCCACTGCCCTTTTCCCTTTCGCCGTCCAGCAATATCCCATTTACATCTCTTCCTGCTGGTACTGGGAATCGCCTGGATTATCCTACCAGGGACTCGCACAGAGGGGGGGGGGACTGGCTGGTCCTCTGCTCTGACCTCTAGACACACAGAACCTTGCATGGTTTGTTACTGGTTCTAGCTCGGTACTAGAGGAAGGAGGGGGAGGAAAGTGAGTTGTTTGTGTGTGATCAGATGAAAGTCTTCAATATGACCCCTCTCCCCAGTAGGGCCCTCTTTGATCATCCTGGGTATCTTCCCAATAATCCCCAGGACCTCCCAGATGATAAGACAGTAGATAATAGCGACTCTTTGTCTTTTCCTCTGACTTTCCAGCTTTTTTTAATCATCCACCTCCACAGCAATAAGCCGACAATAGCATGACTATCTTTCACTGTCAGATCTCGGCTCCCATCCCAAGATTCCCAATGAGAACAGAGTTGCCTTGTAAGGGGTCAGCCACTTCTGAAATGAATCCCAGTTCCAGCACTACAGGGGGAGATAAAGGAGGGGGGGCTGCATTCCCTAAACCCCCCTACCACCACCAGGACAGAGGACATTCCCTCATGTAATCGCCCACACTATTTCTCCAATGATGCCACTTCTAAGAAAAGCCAGATAGAGCTCCATCCCCTCCCTGGTCCCTCCGCTCTCCATTGGGAACATCTGGGCAGTGTGTGTGTGTGTGTGTGTGTGTGTGTGTGTGGGGGGGGGGGGGGGGTGCATTCATACATGTGGTCTGGGAAATGGCACTTTTTAATGACATGCAACACAGTTACCCCTTCGACCCGACGTCCATGCAAAGTTCCCATAGCAGCAGGGAGCTGGAA
Source organism: Limanda limanda (assembly GCF_963576545.1). Taxonomy (NCBI): domain Eukaryota; kingdom Metazoa; phylum Chordata; class Actinopteri; order Pleuronectiformes; family Pleuronectidae; genus Limanda; species Limanda limanda. The sequence goes on from NC_083655.1 coordinate 9,744,719, forward strand.
ATGCTGAGAAGATGTGATGAAAGCCATTAGGCCGTCCAGACCCAGTCCAGATCACATGCTCGTGTGTTGACTGCAAGGATTTTCACTTCTGACATTCTCAACTGACTTATTTCCAGAGCTGCCATCGTTATTTGACGTAACACCATTAAGCTCCGGTGCTTTACATCGGAGGCCACCTGTGCCTAATATCAGCGGCGAACTGCATCCTCCTAAACTTTCTATTCTTTGTGGCAAGATTGGACTTAATTGTAACATTGCACAGTACAATAAACAATTCTGGGTATGACAAGGACAGAGGCAGCTGAGACAGAGGCCATTATGCAAGTTTCTCTGCTGATTTTTTTTCACCTCTGCCAAAGAGGTTATGCCTTTTGTCTTTCTTAGTTAGCAGGATTACGCAAAAACGACTGGACGAGTTACCACAAAAGTTAGTGGAGGGATCTGGTATGGGTCAGAGAGGAACCCATTATATTTTATTGCAGATCAGGATCAGGTGACAGAGCCAGAAAATCTTTCTCTAACATTGTGAGAAAATGCAATTTGCAACAATTGGGCGCAGATCCAAAAATCTAGTGGATTTAAATGTGTTTTCTGAGTGGCCTTCTATAGATGTTCTGTGTCTTAGCTGTTCTGTGATGATGACAGAGATAGTTCCAACAAGCTGGGACGGATTCCCCTTAACTTCAAGATTAAAAGACCTTTGCAAACTGACGAGAATCATGTTGCTTGGGTCATTTGAAGGAGCAACAATCTTTGTGACTTGATTCTGTTGTAATTTGTGGTGTATCTATCGTTATGTGACTCTGTTAGGCAAAAACATAGTGATCCAGTTCCCCAAATGGCTTCTATGTCTGTGTGATCAGCTGTTGCCAGACACAAGCCCCCATGCAGCCCGTAACAGCCTGTGAGAGAAGTGGATTAAACATCACACTTGCTGTGCAGGAACCAAAGCGGTGCCTTTGTGGCTGCTCTTCCAATTTCACACTTGGATCCTGAAAAGTTAATATATCCATCACAGACTCAGAGTTATACAGGCACCGACCACAGCTCTGGAGCCTGGTGCACCATGCATACTAAGCAGTGTGGCTGTTTTGTGTTGTTTATTTGTTTGTTTGTTTGTGCGCTTTGAGATTTCACTTTCCTGCGTAAAGCTCTGCGCAATTGTTTTGCCACCTCTGATTATAACAACTCGCACAACTCACCGACAGGAACTCGAGCGTCCCGACATAATCCCGTTCGGTCTTTACAAGTTCATTCAGGACGCAGACTCTCAGCCGCAGCTGTTTCTCCAGGTCCTTCCCGCTTTCAGCCCTGTGCTCGCTCCTGCTCTCCTCGGTCATCGTGCGTAAAGTGGATGCAAAACTTTTCCTATTCCCCTTCGGCGGCGTTTCAGAGTCTCACATCGCTCAACAGGTTTCAGCGGCGCAAGTGTTCATTCTGCAGCATGGTGGTGGTGCTGGTGGTGCTGGTGGTGGGGGGAAAGTGAAGCAAGGAGCCGGTGTCTGCAGGGGAAAGTCCACTGGAGGGGGATGGAGTAGTTATAAAGCCGAAATAAAGGATGAAAAGTCAAAATAAGTTTGGAGATGAAGTGGAAAAATATGATGGAGGTTTAGACAAAAACTTGTGGCGTCTTCAGACAGAGGAGCGGAGGTGGAGAACGACTGGACTCCAGTTCTCAAGTGGAGTCCATGTGACTCCTGAAGTCTTCATCCTTTTCCTGCCTCCCCACAGACTTTTTCATGAGCAGGACACGGTCAAACCAGCAGGGATACGCACTACGCTTTTTTCCGGCTGTAGTTGTCAAAATAAAAGAGCTGCAACAGGTTTTGGTGGAAAATAAGAAGTCAGTGTTTCCTCCAGATAGTTTTTATAGTCATATATACGACCTTCAATTATTTTAAATGGCCACTGAAAACTTTATAAGCCAAAAAAGAGGATATCTAATCGACACTAGCTGAGCTGATACCCTTCCATGATTACTATTGACAAATTTACCCTTTTACTTTGAAGGAAGAAGTATTAAACTTCTCATTTTATTTTAGTTATCTCCAGTTAACTTGACACTACTGAATCCTGGACATAAACAATCTCACTGACTTTTTACTATACACCAGACTTCACCAACACATCAGATCATAAACCTGATATTGTGTTACATATGATAAAATCGAACTATTTATTAAAGATGAGATAAGAGATCAATAAGAACTTTAATTTTACTCTTATTTGGAAATGGAGTTGATGGAGTAAAATAATAGGAAAATGGAAGTGGTCGCCTGGTACTGCTGAGAGCAAATTTGCTGAATGACTGCCACTGCAAAACTTCATCTAGCAATAGAACAACGTTGTATCACTTGAATTGATTGCGTTCCCCTTGTTATAAAGTGCAATAGCTGCTTAATGGGGTAGAGAACTTCAGTCGTAAAACCTCAGCTTCCATAATTTAATGGCAAATGATCTCTAATATCTGTGAGAAAATTATGGGGGAATTTACTTTGTAGTTCTGTAACTGATTAATTTTAAGTGACATGAAAATTCTGTCCATGCAATGGAAACATGGGTATGGTGGCCCTGAAGGTCAAAACACAACAGCATTTGACCTAACACAACAACATATCAAAAAACAAACTTTGTTGACATGTGTGTTGTGGGTTTTGACCAATAAAGACAGACAACGTGACAGCTTCCCAAAAGTCAAGCCACAGTGTCTCAGTCGCCACCTGGTGGCTGGCTGCAGTACAGGTTATAAACCCCACCCCTTCCAAGTAAGTGGATGGGACATGGACCAAACTAAAAAGTCAATAGCACTCGTTAAATAAAGTTTTCTAACAGATGGTTTCTTGGTTAGGGTGAGGGTTCATTTCTGGACAGTGGAAGGAATTGAAGACGTGTCCTCCATCTCTATGTACTGTTTAGGATCCTCAGGGCCACTGTACATATGTGTAAATAAGGAGGGAATAATGTTATCTCCAGGAAAAATTACAATATTTAGTGTTAAAGAACAATTTCATAGTTAATAATACATACAATAAGGACATTTAAAAAATAGCCAGAATGAGTTTTGGATGGAGCTGTGCTGCGTAAGACCTTAAGTCTATCTTCTCTCATAATAAACACATTTCTCCTCAGCCATTGCTGTAGTTTCCTCACGGACAGTATTTGGACACGGAATCAAAATTATTTTGAGAGAAAGTCGAGCACAGGCAGCAAAAGAGAAAGAACAGAAACACCAAAGAGTTTAGTTATGCTGTGACAGGGCAAAGACCACACTTTCTCACTCTGTAATATAATCCAATGGACAGGGTTGCATTTGAAACACATTGAACCTCGACCATTTCAATCTGCCTCATAGAAACATAAACCCTCCCTAAATATGTTGTTTCTGTTAGACAGGCAAACTTAATAACAACGCACGCTGGATTCTCATGACCAGATTGGCACAGTTTGGTGTTTTCAACAGACAAAAATATGTTACCCGAGAAAATTTCTTGCAGCAACTCTCTTATTACAAATGTGTCCTGTCTGCAGCAAAGTGCCTCTCCCTGGTATCTTTTTTTAAACATTTGATTGAAGAACTTCCTCTTAATTACACAAGCAGATGCTCTTGTGTCACAGCACAGCTTTACAAGCTGGTAAAGTTAAATAGAACTGATTTCTTATGCTGCAGTTAATGTGGGAATTGATTTCAGGTGCAATTTCTCATGCAAAAATAGTTAAAATACACAAACTGCATATATATTAAGCTGCTGGAAAGGCTGGTTAAGTGTTTGTGAATTTAATACCCAGAGTCATTTTGCACCTGGCGAAATAGCAGCACAATCAACATTAAAAGCTACTTTCATTTTACCAGCTTGAAATTCCTCTCAGAGGAGCTATGCAGTCCACAATTATATTTCAGGATTAATTTATTTCCTTTCTGCAGTACATTCATACACCTGGTTACACAGGCCTCTTATCTAAACCAATGCATTCAGTTTATTCTGTAGTCTGTGGAGCACGTTCATGAAAAGAGAGGAGGAATTTAGCTGATGACGACTGCACGAATTCTTCAGCACCAGAGGGAGTCTTTATTTCATTGGGCTGTTTTATGTCTCAATTACAGGTTAGTGTCAGTTTTGTGAGGTGAGGTGAGGACATGGCTCTTCAACGTGACTAATCTTGGCGTGGAGTATACTCTGCTGGTTAAATGTGGTACTGCAGGCTGTTCCAGTAACTTTGAGATGATGGAGGTTTTCCTCTGTGCTTTCTCTCTGCAGCCACTAAAGGGCAGTGTTGATCCTACTATATGACTCAAGAATAAGTTGCTCTTTTTAACAGAGCTGTGGATCAGTGCCACATATCAGGTCTTTTTATGGTCCTGAGAGGGTCCTGGTCCCAGACCCACCCCACACATTTAATCATTGCATGAGAGAAAGCTAAGAACCTGTGTTGATGTCTGTGGTTTACCAACTTAATAATGGTTTTATACGAGCTCTTTCATTGCAGGTAAATTATCTAGGCCCTTAGATTTTATTGCCCATGACTTTGGTCAGTGGAATTAACTTCTATTATTTGCGGGGTTGAGTGCTGCCGGGAAGTGTCAGACTGATATGAGCCACTTTTTCTGATTATTTGCACTTAACATCAAACACAAGTGGTGATAAAAGCGTTAATTTTCCTTAAAGTGTATCAGTGTGTGGCAGCGGCAGTCGGCCCATTACACTGTTTTCCTTTGTTGACATTTATTTTATTCTGTTCACATAGAGGAAAACACACAGAGGTCGGGGGAGGTATGAAGAGGGAGGCTGAGGTGTGTTTTGAAGTGGTTTGAGTTTGAGTTTAGTTTGAGGATCAGGCTGTAGGTACCAATATATAAATATAAAAATAAATGTAAAAAATATTATGGGTTTGCACAGCAGTTGAGGAAAGAAAAGAAAGAAAAAATAAATATTTGCCAAGGAGAAGCACTTCATGTCATTTAACTAAGGAACTGCAGCCTCAAATGCCTCTTACAAAAGGAGCATTCAGTCTCAACTTCAAGTTGTACTGAGTCAAAATGTGGCTAGTTTTGTTAATTTGCATTGCTTCATGTTACAGTGGTGCCCAACAGGGAGTAAAAAAGTGATATCGTCATATTGCATAACATAGATCGACTTGTATTCATGAATTTCTCTCAAAGTTCTTTGGATTGGCAGTTCTTCTCGTCTTTCTGCACAGTTTCTTCCTGAGTGAATAATATGAATAAAAAGTAGCAGAGATGTTTTCATTTTACCAAGGACATCGCTGACGTCTTTGCAGCTATTAATCAAAAATCCTGTGATGAATAGCAGTGCTAGTCAAGCCTGGTGGACTATTGTGAAAGACGTCTCCTCTGATCCCAATGATTTAAATAATGTACAATTTCTTCTTGGAATACTGAACATTAGGATTATATGAGAACAGTACAATACATCATTGCTATCAATTACTTACTGCAATAAAGAAGTTTGTTTCATCACTGATTGATTAACCCGTTTCCACATCTTGATAATAATAATACCATTATATATTTTATTTATATATATAACTTTTCAAAACACAGTTACAAAGGCAAAAGTATGTTGAGGTACTTTTACCAGCACAAACAAAGTAAATACGTTAAGTTTTCCGGGCAATTAGGATGAGGAGGATCCTAATTTAATTCAGTGTGTATTTATTTGTAATTCACTACATGAGTCACTGGTTTTCACCTGCATATTATACTTTCAAAATTGTGCACATTCCATTCTCAGGTCTCTCATGTACTAAATATAGGTTACACACAGCCTCCTTTAAATATTGTCTTAATTCTTGTGCAGTAATTGAAACTTTGTGGGAGTTTGTTTCAACAAAAAAACAGCTAAATATTCTAGATTACTATAAATGTAAATCCTCCTCGTAAATATTAATACAGATATTAAACCAAAATAAATCTAAAATGACAACATCAATGGGAACTTTGGTTTGCTAATGGGCTCCGGGACAGGATATCATGAAAACACATTTTACAACTACGCATTTGATTTCATTTTTCTGATTTTGCTCTAAATTATAGAATATTTCTGCCTTTTACATCTGCTAAAAAATATTCAACTGAAACAGGAGAGAAGCTTACTCAGAGTCAAGAGCCAAAAACAGTTATGACCGCTGGCACATAGAGAGACAGTAATTGGCTGGTAATTTCTAACACTCTTGACACATGTACAATTACATGATGATTGGAGCAACAGTAGTCAAAGCAACAGCACATTCCTTAAGAAATTCTCTTCTAATGCAGTCTGATCACAAGCTCTTATTGATTCCTGCAAGGAAATTGGTTGGTCATCGCATAGTTAAGTCTGAGCAAAACTCAAGTTTCATCATGCTGTAAACAGATCAGGTCCAGTTTACATCCAGGACATGGTCAAACACTACACACCAGCACGTTCACTCCGCTCTGCTTCAGCTAAACTACTCGTTGCTCCTTCACTGCGAGCTAAACACTCATCAAAATCACGACTGCTTGCTGTCCTAGCTCCTAAATGGTGGAATGAGCTCCCACTCGACATCCGGACATCTGAAAGTTTACACATCTTTCGCCGAAAACTAAAAACACACCTCTTCCGACTGTACCTTGACTAAAAAAACACACAAAACAAAAAACAAAAAAAAAAAAAAAACACTAACCACTTTTGAAACTAACACTTTGGTAGCACTAAAATGGCACTTACTTATAGCACTTTGTGGTTTTGCTTTATTTCGAAGAAATTTTACTGTCTTGATTCTTGTTGTTCTTGGTTTGTACCCTCAGGGTTGAATGCACTTATTGTAAGTCGCTTTGGATAAAAGCGTCAGCTAAATGAAATGTAATGTAATGTAATCTTCATATTGATCTGACGATGATGACTGGTGGTTGCTCGAGCACAGAGCGATTGATCATTAATTAAAACGTCTCATCTTTAAAGTCCTTGTCATTGAGATCATCCTCCCTTAGGTCCTCCATTCATTCTGAGAGTGAAGATTCTTTTCTTTCTGGCAGCCAAATGGCCCACTTTGTTCGGGCCTCCCTGTCCAGACTGATTACCGTCTTTGACCCCCCACCGCCAACCTCTTTCCCTTCTCCCCTCAGGGTCAAGAGGTTGTAGAAGTGCACTCCCAGCTCTGCTCAGGGTCATCCGACATCACAAAGAGCTGCAGTTTGCTCCCCTCATCGGCCGGTGCGAGCCGTGCACTCATTTGTCAAAGAGTTCATTCACACACCTCAGCCGGATCCAGAGAGGAACATGGGGTTTATTGGCCCCCTTGTGCCATTCTAAGATTGCCCAGGGTTCGACTTAGCTCAGAGAAAGACGGCTGGTTCTTCAGCTCCCCGCAGACCACAGGCCGGAGCGGTGCCACACGCCCAGGTCTGCGTTCCTGTGTGTTAGAAACAACACCGGGACCACCACACAGCGGCGGCAGTGCCCTCAACCCCCACGTCTCGGTGCCCAACACGTCACGCTCAAACGACCAGCTGACGTAACAACCTTTACATGCAGGCGTTTTTCACTCTGCCCACAAATCCCTGAACATGATACTCATGGAACGCAGAGCAAGCACTTTATGAATATGGCTCTCTGTGCAGCTGTCAGAGTGCTCAAAAACACTTTCTGGGGTTAATGTTATTTTTGAAAAATAGCTCTGTCGGTAAAACCCTCTTTAAACTTTGGTGCAATTTACTTCAGGTTCCAGTAAAGGGGAGGATTTTTATGGTGGTTAAACCAAAGATGGATTCACCCTCTGAATCAGCCCTGGCGTGTTCTCTCGGTGCTAGTATATGAGGAATAAAAATGATTTGAACCGTTACGTTCTGTTGAAACTGGCTTTACTCATTCTTTATGTGGAGTCCCACATAACCCACCGCTGAGTAAAGACAATGATGCAAGTGCAAAATCCTTTACATTATTTCTGATCCTATTAACACTAAAAGTACCTCTTTCCAATATACAGATATGACACAAACCGCAGTTCCGTCATGTTTCGTATATGTTATATGGGCTGTGCAGGAACATTTGGAGCGAGCAGGCTGTGTGTTTGGGGGAGATCTGTTGTACAGTAATTGGGTGTAAAACAGGTGGCGGCACTGTTGACACTGGGGAGAAGCATGTGAAAAATGTGCTGCCGCCATGCAATCACAAAAGGAAAAGGCTGGCAGTTGACTTAGACGTTTAATCACCGTGTTTGGGTGATAAGTAGAGGATCAAACGGCGGCACGGAAAGCCTAGAATAACAGGGAGAGCCACCTAAAGCTCCACAGAGGGATTCCTGGTGGAGCCAGGCCAAGGCACTGACAGAGATGTGGCAGCTTGTTATCACACAGGCTTCAGGGTAAAGGCCTATTGAGCTGTACGAGGGTATAAGAGTATATATTAGAGCTATAAGTGAACGGGAGGGTGAGGATTCAGGAGCTCCATGTGCTGTTAAGGTCTGAATGAACAAACAATATCCTAGCTATCGTCTGCATGTATCATCTCCCTCTAATTCACGAAGGCCATGCATTTCTCCAGTAGTACAAAGCTTCAGTATTATTGCACTACCCCTGATCCAGTCAATCTACAGGCTGAAAATGCCTCGGCAACATCATGGGATGCTCTGTGATTGTCCACAACGTTCGAAACATATACAACCACCATTGTTCAGATCAGTGGTTCTCAAATGTGGGTCTGTAAAAGGTTTTCATTCATTAGAATGTTCCATTCATTTATTTTGTGTTGTTCTTTCTTACGGCGAAACAAAGTAGATTATGTGAAAATGAAAAAGTTATTCCAAGGGACGTACATGAGGTTATGGATGTGCACTTTTCTTTGACTGAGCTGCCCCTCGGCTGCATAAACATTAGCAGCCCAATAGGGTTTGACCAAGTTAAATAGCGATTTATCTTCCATTCATCAAGGATTTTTTGAAATGATGCAAAGCGACGCCCTTAACATGTGACAAAGTCCACAGATAGGTTGGGACTGGGAGTCTGAAATGTTTTGCTTTACATGATCTACACAATGTCAACTAATAATGATCTATATTTGTTTATTAGGGGGTTTATTTGAGATGTTTGGATATTGTGGTTCACAGTCGGATAGATGACTCAAAATGCAAAATCATATTGCAGCTGGTTTGCAGGAAACTGTAGCCTATCTGTGATAACTTACACTAAGGGGGTGGGGGATGTTGCCTTTTTTTCAGGGTAGGGCAATGGCCCCTCTGTGCACGTCCCTGCATGAGGGGGGCCCTAGAATATTAGGGGATCCTTGGCTGAGGAGAATATTGAGAACCTCTGGAGCCTCTCCTGGGCTGAAAGTGTCCGTCTCAGAGGACAGCTCATCATATCATAACAGTGATATACGAGCCCTCAGATGTTTGATCCCAAAGGAGAAAGAGCCGAGTGTCTCCTCCTTCAAAGGACCCGATCCCAGGAAGAATGGGTCTGTTGTTCTGAGGTGGGAAAGATGACATATGCTTTGCACAGAGCTTTTACGCATCATCTTCAAACGCTGACACACTCGGGGTTTGTCCTTTTTTTGAAAGATCGCATCCGTCCAGTGTGAGCTCACGCCACACCACAGAGGATGTCCTCCTGCTCGTCAGACACGGATCCAGTTACCAACTTTGCCGACACCAGGACCACGTGACCCAGGTCCTCCTCACTCCGCTGCCACCGTGTGATTCCCTGTGCGGCTGCAGAGCTGCAGACCGCTCTCCCCCTGTGCCAGACAGGGAACAACACGGGAGTGCACCACATTGGACCAATCCGGCTGCTGGTGCACAAGGATCGAGACATTTTTATTGTTTCTATTCGTGCTCTTTATTCCTTTTCTTTTGGACAAGGTGGCGTGCGTCCTGTGAAGTTGCCCAAAGGATGGCACCGGACCACAGAAGCGCATTTCGCGCCTCGGTTTTACTGGCTTGTGTGATAATCTGCAGCAACGTGCTATGTCCCGTCGGTGCTTATCTCTACAACAACCGCTACGCAGGGTGAGTAAAGACCCCCATTCATTTCTGGGGCTCGTTGGAGCCCGGACGCAGAGGAGGGGACAGAGAGAGGAGACAGTGCGCAGGGCTGCTCTCACAAGTTGTCTGCAGAGATCTCCACACATCAACACACAGTTTTTATCTTAGAGCAGAGGGGATGAACAAAGAAAGTCTGTATGCTCACAATCATCTGCATCTGGGTGAGACATAATATAGTGTTTTTTAGTTATCCCCATACTCCAGAGTGCTCCTGCTCTCTGGTGGCACTTGGAGGAGATTGGATCCGTTCTGTTTGGCAGCAAAGAGGCATTCAGATTGTTCATGATACGCACAGATGTCAGAGGGGATGCGTAGAGCTCAGTGTGTTTATTTCATAAACCGTTGAAAAGGTTTTATATATCATCGTGTTTCTATATTCAAAAGAAACAAGACATTTTTTAGAGCAGTCATTTTTGATTTTCTAAAACGTTTTATGATGCTGAATATTGGACACACACTGGATTTGTCCTTAGATGTTGAATTTACAACTGGTCTGATCTTTAATGGGACCATCTGGGGCTGGACACAACCATAACAAAGGTGTAACTGGTGCATGTAAAAGTGTTAATGGCCTGGACCTCAAAAGAGCTTTTTGATGTTATTTAGCAGGCAGAGGGAGGCTGGAAACCCCCTCCTCATCTGTCTCAAACAACATATATATATTGGATCTATTCCAAAATTCGTGCAGCTCACACACACACACAGATGGTCTCTGGTGTGACACAAAGAGTCCCAACATGCAGAGCTGTGGTAGAGACCCGTTTCACCCAGAAACCAAGGATGTGGAGGATGTTGTCCTACAAAGAGCCTTCGGTCTTCAGTCTGTCAAATAACGTCATATAATTCTACTAAGAAGTATCTTGACGTTATCGAAAACCAAGATTTGGTCACTTAGAATGGAGAGGGGATGAACGTGTATCAACAATGAGAGTTAACCTCTTGATTTATAGGCCTGACTGTGTTAAAAAGAAGTTGTATCCATCCAAGAGAGAATCCTCCAATCAACGCTCTGACAACTGAGGGACAGACTTAGTCTACAAAGTCCTGCTGCTGGTGGATGCAACGGGAAAAGGCCTCTGTTACTAAACACTCAATTATCCCTGACTTAAAGACAGAAGAGCTTTGGGACGCCATTAGTTTCTCATGGGGGCTGTGTATACGGCACTCTGTCGTGCTGCTGGTAAAAACAAAAACACAAGTTCCCCCATTCCCTTCCTATCCTGACAATATTTTGAGCCTCCGAAAAACCATGCCGTCCTGCCCCATCTTCAATCATGGTCATTGCCATGGAAACGGCAGTGTGTTGTGGTCACTGAAATGGAGCGTCCGCTCACGTCGGGTGCCCTGGTCCTTTTGTTCCGCCAAAACCTCAGAGTGGCCTGCTGCCACCTTTGTTGAGGGGGGCCCCCGCTTCCTGTGTGACACATTGTAAAAATGAAAAAAAAGGAGGTCTTAAAAAGAGGCAAAATGTGAGACAGGAAGATGAAAAGAAAGAGAGAGACAGTAAAGGGGACGCAGACAGGACAGATGGATGGAAACGAACAAATAAAGACTATAATTAAGATTATGGATTATTGGCAGCATGTTATATAATCTGCTGGATGTAAATTTAAAATGAGACTAGCGAGTGCTTTTGTTTTGTAGAAAGGCAAAGAAAAAGATGTGGTTTGCAAATTCACTCCTCAAACTTCTCTATTCGCTTCCAGTTTTTCTTTATATAATACGACAAGATTTACATAAAAGTGATTTTTTTATATTGAATTACAGCAGATTTTACAAACTTCTCCTTAAACCAAACAATGTATTCTGCTCTTGATTAAAATACATCTTTCTTGATTTTTTGATTTACAAAATAGAATGAAGTCTTCAAAATGAAGCAAGGAGGAAATTGAATTTGACTGCAGATGTTTAGATACTACGCTAGAGCTTTATTTTCTAAATCTAATCTAGACATTAGATTTTGGCAGACATGGAAAATGAACCATCAAAGACCCATCCAAGGTTTGCGTATGGTTTTAATAAACCCCAACACAGTGGACAGTGTCTTGTCTTTCGCCTTATTGTTATATTCTTTATATTATGTAAGTTATTTACTCTCTCTGAATAAAAATAAAACTTTGTTTCTATCTGGGAAATCCTCACAGTTACGTAGTGGAAAAAATGACTTACCATTAGATGTTGGCTCTGAAAAACACCTTAAATTAGCAGACAGATTATATTTATTATCCCTTCGCCTTGTGAAAAAGTTCAACATGTTGTGTTTGCTAAATAAACAGGTGTTTCTCCCAACTACCTACACAGAACACATCAGTATTTGAAAATGTGAAACAGCTGCTGCTTCTGTATCCACCAATGAATAGTTCCAGGTGCTACCTACAGAGCCGGAAACGATGAAATGTAATCCTGTAATGATGTCTCAACACCGATTGTTTGACCCTGTCATCGAGAGGACTCCACCCATTTCACCACCCAAAAAAAATGCTGTTATGACACCTCTAGTCGGCACGAAAGGTGGTTGGATTACAGCGTGTGACACTGTGGCCCAGATGTTTTGGAGATGATGTGCACTTAGGGAAAATGGATCCATGCTCTGTTACAGTGGCGTGAAAGCCCTGTGGGGCCCTTTGAATGCAGCTGTAACGTGACACTTAGAGGAGCTCTGTTGTTTTTGCAGTGATCAAATCTTTCGGATAACTCCAGGTGACGATGAGGAGGTCCAAGTGCTGAAGAAGATGCTGGCGCATATGAAGGTTTGCACTTATCTTTTCTTATTATATTTCCGTCACACACAAATGTTCTCTGCTGTGTTGTGTGTGTTTTGTCCTCGCAGTCTTGAAATCTTATCACAATATTTTGAATGATTTGACTTTTCTATTTTTTGGAATATAAATATTGTGAGATCTGTATTTATGCTGCTAGTACCAGCCTGAGGTTCCCCAGTTGTCTTTTTTTTTACGACTTTTGTCAGTCACAGTAAAAGTGAGGCGTGACACTACTTTTATAAAGGGGGGTAGATGTGACAGATGTGTGGGGACAACGAGAGGCAATACAGAGAGACAATCACCAACCAAGTGTGGTGATCTGTCACAGTCAGGACAAATTCCATGTCTGCGAGCCCCAGATACTGTTGGCGCTCTGTATTCATTTCACCCTGAGAGAAATGTTGAAATAGAAATAGAAAACACATTTTTCATCATGGGACTCGAACGCTTGGATATCTCACAGCGTTCAAACTATATGAACATGTGTTTCAAAGTAACCAAAATTATGGGGAAACCCGGGAAAACACCAAAGCAGCTGCCTCTCTTCCCAAACTCATTTGGGAGCAATTACCAGCATGTATGACCTTTCTTTGAGTTTGTAAATAAGCAGCAAAGATGGTTTGTGAGGAATAAATCTGTATCAACAGGAAACTGCAGTTGAAAGGCAATTGTGCTTTTGAAAGATTAAGTCATATTTATGAATATAAGTGCTATACTGGTGATAATTTTCAAACACTAACTAATGATTAGTAGATTAAAGACACAAAAACAACTCACAGAGAAGACGAGAGAAGCTAACAGAGTTTAAACAACCCAGTCTTGAGTTACTTTGGCCAAATAAATCAATAAATCAGTCTACCAGTCATATAGTGATTCGCAGGAGGTATTTAATTGTATCATAAAAACAGAAGTGGTTCGTTAATTTTCATATTAAAGACTTAACTAAGCACGAAGCTGAAACATATAAAGATTGATAGATATTGTGATTTTGAGGGAAATTCAGGAAGGACGAGGTTTCATTGAGATTTGAACTCGGATCACTGAGTGCTACACCACAGGACCAATCTGTGAGGGTATAATTCATGTATCTTCACATTCTTCAGGAGGTTATCACTGGGCGCAAAGTGATATTGACAACTGGATGCTTGATATTTGCTATATTTGCTCACTATCCCTTTATTTCTAATAACTTCTCATCTTATTATAATGAAACAGCAGACAGTGAAGACCAGTAGCTACTACTGAGGACACTGAGGTAATGGTGATAGTCACTGATCTCCAGAAGAGGTTGCTTCAAAGAACTGTTTCATATTAATACAAATAAAGTTTAAATGAAGAGCTAATTTAATAAATAGAAGTATTTTAACATTTAACACATTTAGATACTTTTGTGTAAAATCCTGGCTTTGACCCCGGTGCAGTGTGGTCACGTTCGGCTTGGAACAGAATCTGTCCAGGTTCAGGAAAAGTGATCCAGAACCGGGCTAGAGTAGAGACATGACAGAAGAGGACAAAATTAGGTTTCTGTAAGCATTTTTGATTTGTGGAGGGAGGGCAGACGAGAGCCAGGCTGCTGGTCGGGACCTGGCCTGAGTTTTTCGGTGTGGAAGGCTAGCGGACATGGTGCTCTAAAGCCGACCGAGGCAGTGGTAGCTACTGTTTGGACAGCTGTGGATATGTGTTTTCAGTAGCTTAGCCACACTGCCATGCCTCCAGGGCTAGAGCCAACATTTCCAGCCTTAGCCAAGGCCTGAGGTCAAATTAAAAAAGAAAACTCCTGTACATCAAATGCAAAAATGTCAAGATTCTAGTTATCAAAATAAGACTTTTTAAAAGTAACCTAAAGGCAACCTATCCATGTGACAGCTTTTTACTGTTGCTACTCCAAACACCTGGTGGTGGGAAGGCCATTCCCATGAAGATACTTGTGCTGCAGAAGAATCAATTTGTTTTGTGATTCTAGAAGTAGCAGTCTAGGGTAAACCGAAGCCATTTATCGAACTAGATGGTATCATGGTCTGTTAACGGCACCATTATTGAACTGAGTCTGATCTTCAGAAAACGACTCAGTCCTGTCAGCATCTCTGCGGGTGTGAAGAAATGCAACGCTTCCAGAATGCACCCAGTAGAGCAAATACCTTCACCACAGCTATTCACTGTCAAGATAAGGTCTTGCTACACAAAAGTTCATATTTGCTTTGTGCACCATTTCAACGTCAGCTGCTGGAGAACATATGTATATTGTATTTAAAATGGGACACAAGCTACTTCCTGTTATATACAACTTGGAGTTAACGACTTATGATCATTTTAAATACTAACGCCCAAGGGGATGCTAAAAAATTGATTGTTTTATCTGAAAAAGTGGATTTATGTTTTTACCTGATAAATGTAAAAACAATTAATGGATTCAGTTAATTATCGAATATCGAAAGGTTGATGCATGTGAGCACTGTCTCAGTTTTGGAAACTGTTCCTCTCTCTGGGATCGTACTATATAAGTGTTGTCTATGCAACGCTGCGAGGATTACATCTGTGACACAGATGTACTATTATCTTGCGTCGTATGAATTATTCAATTATTACGTTGTGTCTATGGATGACTTCATCATTACAGGCTGTCTCCTCTTAACAGGATGAGAGACATCTGTTTTTTGTCTGACGGAGAGAGACATGTAATTGACCCATGACTGTCCCTACACAGGTCTTTACAGCATTGTTACAGGAGTAGTTTTGTCATGGTAGGGGAATTTTGTTAGAGTTGAACAAAGCTGAACTGTGTCTAGTCATAATGGCAGGCTACACTAACTGGCTGCTAGATGTAGCATTAGCATCTTATCTGCTCCTCTTGAGTGACGTGGAATAATATAGATCTGAACTCTGTATCGTTTCCTTGCTTTTTTGAAACCATGTTTAATTGCTACTTCCTGTCGCAGTGTTTGTCCTGCCTGTGTTGCACCTTGTGTCTTGTTACCTCCTGCACTTCCTTGCTCTCCTCACTCCTCGTCAGCCCTGTTGTTGTTCCTGTTTTGCTCCTGGTTGTGTGTCCTAGCATTTGTTGGGCGTGTGTTTTGCTGTTGCCATGCTCACCTGGATACCTTGAGGTCATCTTGTCGCTACTTCACCTTGTAACCCTGTTATTTTCATAAAAATATCATCATTGCACATTCCACGCCCTCGACTGAGTCTGCAATTGGGTCCTGAAATAATTCAGCTACTTCAACAGACTGAATCAGCTTTAAATGTTGATAGGTACTGAAACTACTCTACTTCTATAACATTAGAAGTATATAATTAGCAACTGCTCCTATTTAAATGGTTCTAAAATATAGAACATATTCAACTAGAATGGCACTGAGGAGAACCACAAAACCATAAAATGGACTACATGCCAGCTCCCCAAAAGTGAAGCCGAAGGGTCTTGATTGCCCCCTGTTGGCTTGGGTGTCGTATAGGTCATAAATCTTTTCTCCTCCATGTTAGAAAAAAGAGACATGGACCAAACCAAAAATTCAAAATACATATCACAAGGTAGTTCTTATCACCCTGTTGATGATGGTGATGTCCAAATGTTCATGTTTCCGATCCGTTTGTTTGCAATTAGTTATTTGATTTTATAAAAACATGGTGAAACATCACGATTGACAACTGAGACTGTAAACAACCTCGTCTACGAAACCATATTTAAATTAACAAGATCTGGATTTTTTTTTGGATCGACACCGAATTGCACATTTAGTCCCCTGAATCTGCCTGATTTTCCTGATTGGTGATAAGTCCAAAAATGGGCTATTTCAATGTCAAAGAAGGTAATAACTAGTTCCTGAATTCACCCCTTTGTCTGGATCTATGCCAAACTTTAACGGGTTCTTTCCTGGCCCGTGTCCCGTCTTTCCGCCAACTTTCGAGGAAATCGTTTCGAGGATTTTGCGTAATCCTGCTGACAAACAAACAGACTTTGGTGAAAACATAAGCATCTTGTCGGAGGTAGCCACAGCAGTTTACGTTTTAAATTTACTTTCCTTCCCTTGACATATAAACACTTGGCTACAGCCTCGCCTCATCTGCCCTAATGAAAGCGCCGGGCTGTTTTTTATAGAACTATAACTTTTTCTTTCTTGTTCTGCCTGTGCCTGTATGACACCAACCAAAACAAGACAAATTGAGGAGCTGCCCTGTATATGCAGACATTGAAAACACAGAAACGTCACATTGTAAAGAGAGAGACGATTTAGAAAGCAGACTGCAGAGAAAAGCATCTTCAAGGCTCCCAATAAATGCAGCTATAAAAAGTCAAACTGAGAGAATTGTTTTTGAGGAGGCGTATTATCTGATCAGACACGTTTAAGTGGCTTTTCGGCGTATGTGTTTCGGATTTGTTTCACTTGGTGAGCAGCATTGCTGGAACATTTGGGCTGCTTAACCATTTGGAAACGCCATAAAAGTGCAGCAGTAGAGAGCGGTTTACACTCGAGGGCACCAAACATTCCAGCTGGGTTCCTCGGCTCCATTTGGCTCTAAGGGAAGCTCAATTAATCCGGTATGCTTTCTGTAAACCATTAAACCAATTGACACATTAACAAGCATGTGTGCCAGACTGACTCTGCCCCCACGCTGCAAATGAAAGCCAGGTGAGGACGTCCACACATGTTTGAATGTACAGTGTTCTCGATCGCATTGCAGTGGCTACTGTGTGTGTGTGTGTGTGTGTGTGTGTGTGTGTGTGTGTGTGTGTGTGTGTGTGTGTGTGTGTGTGTGTGTGTGTGTGTGTCTGTGTCATTAATAGATCAATGCTTACCTTTGTGCTCAATAATAGGTTTTTCTTTTAGTTTGTCCTCCTTCATGTTATTTTATCTCAGTTGCCACATGGTGTCTGTGTTTATTTGGCCGTGGGCTGTCTGTTTGAGCTAAAGCTAACAGGTCAGGACTATCACAGCCTGATAACACGAGCTGAAAGAGCCCCTTTAACGCTGTGGAGTCATCAGCAGTCCCCTGATTCACTCCGTCTGTTGAGGGTAGAGACCAGAGGAATTTCAAACTGTCCAGATCCCACCAAAACAAATTGGCTATTATCACAAAATGTTTTGATGTAGTTTTCCACACCCAGCATATGAGACGATGACGTCTTTCTTTGAGTCGTATGATCCTAACCCTTTGTTTTAGAATAGTTGGCAATACAAGAGGAACATAAAGAATCTATATGAAATACAGATTTTTCTTCAATGCCATTAAATAATGTTGACTTTCAGTTAAATGCAAATTTTTTCAACATAGAGCGAACGTTCCTAATATTTTATTTACAACATCAGTCAAAATTCCTTTCTGATTATTTTAAAGTTGATTTTTCAGAATAAACTTGTCATATGTAAATGTATTTGCATTTAGTTGTGATCATTAAGGTAAGTGGCTCGAGAATGCATTTTACTAGAAGTATCATCCTGTTGAATGTGTTTCTTCCACGTTAAAGTAATATACAGTAAATTGTATATTGTATCTATATATTTGTATATTGTATATCTTTCATTATCAAATCCTGCTGGTTGTTTGTGTCACGGTATCTTTGTCCTCTCTCTTTAGGTGGACTTGTGGCAGCCCAACAGTGTCTCTCTGATCTGTCACAACGCCACTGTGGACGTACACGTGAAACGTAATGACACAAGAAGCCTACGTGCACGCTTAAAGCAGGAACACATTTATTTTCGGTAAGGCTGGACAGACCATACAGTGGATACAAACACATAATGGGTGATCGTATTTGCAAAGTTTTTACACCCAAAGATACATCTGCTAGGCATTGCATTACCCAGCTTTCCCCTCGCCAGAAATATGATTTGCACATGCAGGGTCAGCCATAGTTTGCATGCAAAATACTTGGTACTTCCTCAAGGATGCGATGCAGACAAACACACAGCACATCAGAGCCCCTCTGCTCCAAAAAGAAGCCCTTTGATCTCCTCACCCCATCCTTCATCGGAATTAACAGGGAAAAGATGGAGCTTTATCAAAGCAGCCGCAGCCAGAAAAGATCCCATTGTCATCTCTGTCCTGAGGGAGGAATTGCAGATCGGTGGATTTGTGGCTTCCCCGCTGTTGATTGACTTAGGATTTTTCAAAAATGGTTTACACAGCAGGGGATACAGTCTCTGGTACTTAGCTTTGATACTGAGGGTGAGGTATTGAAACGTATTAAAACCAAATTTTACTCACAGGATAACATTCCATCCTTTTAAAAAGTTATTGAAGTAATATAGAGAGAAATACATGTGTAAGGACCTTTTTATGACGTTTGTATTTGCTCTGTGAAAACTATCACATCATCTGGTTTAGATTGAAGTTGGAGGCGTAGGGATCCGATCAGACAGGGTCTTTCGACTGATAGTTATAGTGATCATTATGGTTTGGGCTCATTTTCAATACATTTTATGTATTGATAGATGGCAGTGACATAACTGGTATCATTTGTCAAACAGTCAAGAACGAGCACTGATGTGGGAATCTGGTTTGGAAGCAGAGGATGAGTGAGAGCAGCTGTAGAAGTGGTGTCAGTAATGAGTCAACAACTCAACCACGCGGATATACTGCAGTTTTTCATGCTGTGTTAAGATTTTACATGACTTAATGCATGTTACCCAACCAATGAGGAAGTCCCAAACCAAAGGTGGACACAAGTATGTGGACAGGAGGATTTTATTTATTCATCTTTTTGATTATTATACAGAGCCATTCAATTTAGGTGCGGCTCCGGATCAGGAGACGAATCTAGAAATATTTTTCCCTGTCTTGCTTTAACATTTAGATTTTTCAACATTTTTCCCAGCGATGCATTAATGGATCTATATGGGAAAAAAAATCTGGCATATTAAGGGGTTTTTTTTTTTTATGAGTTATCAAGGTACCCTGACAATGTTTTAAAGGGAACACGTCTGTACAGGGCTCACAAGTTTGTAAGTTACAGTTGTTATCGATAATGTCTAATGTGTGATTCCCTCCCTCCCATCCACAGGGTGTTCATCTCCAATCTACAGAAGGAAATTGAAAAGCAGACGGGATCTCGCTCCTCTCGCAGGCGGAGGTCAGAGTCTCAGTATGACTACGAGGTTTACCACTCTCTGGAAGAGGTAGATGCGAAGCCCTCCATCTGCCCCCCCGCTCTGCTCTCTCATCTAATGCACACACAAAGCACATAAATAACCACTCAAACTCCCAATTAGGTCATTTCCACGGGTCTTTCTCGCGGTCACAGGCAGGCACGCGCTCCACTTCAGACACTACACAGCTTTTTAGAGTGTTTATTTTTTCTCAGGTCGATTATGCTGACAGTTCATGGTTCTGTCAGGCCCCAGAAGCATCAGGAATTCCACACACACAGATCCTGAGAGCCGACACATATCTTTACCACTCTGAGCTTTGATCCTGTAAAACACACACACACACACACACACACATTCATTTCTGCGTGCCGTGCAGACACAAGATGAAGGGAAAGAAGCAAGCCCACACATACACTCACTCATGTACAGAAGTTTTTACTCTGTTGTTATTCCTGAAAACTTTATTGACAGTTTTGTAAAATACATTTCATTTTTTATCGCTCTTAAGATTCAGAGTTGGATGTTTGACATGAACAGAACCCAACCGGACCTGGTCGACATGTTCTCCATCGGGAAGTCGTACGAAGGAAGGCCGCTCTATGTGCTTCAGGTAGGACAGAAGGCTTCAGGGACTAAGGCTGGGGAAAAAAACAATATCAATAGTTATAGCAAAATAATTTTCAATACAACAAAAGTTGAATACATATCATGATGGATTGCTTATGCATTGTATAAGCACAGTGAGGAGGTACAACACATACGTGTTTTTCATTCTCTGCCATTTCAAAACCTTAAACTTCCTGCGGGTAGTTCGACTATTTGTATCTTGATGTAATTTTTGCCAATATCACCCAGCTTTATTAGAGATGAACATTTATAAACTACAGAGAAACACGCTTGTTTATGCAGATGCACAATCATGCTACAGTAAAAGCTCTTGTCTGTTATCAGCTAGGAAAGAGAAGTCGTCCCCAGAAGAAAGCCGTGTGGATCGACTGCGGAGTTCACGCCAGAGAGTGGATCGGACCCGCCTTCTGCCAGTGGTTCGTCAAAGAGGTTGTCTTGTTTTTCTAGCCTACAAATTTGAAGATTGAAACACTGCTGGAAATTATGCATCGTTAGCCCTATTGCAAGTTCTTTTTTCTAACAGTGTCTTAACAGCAACACATACCCTCCAGAATGTCTTCCTGCTGCAGGCCGCCTGTGATGTTTGGTCTCTGGGTTCTTCTACAAAATGTGAACATCTGCTCACTTGTCATGTGCACTTATGCAAATACTTCAGAGCACCCTTTATTGTTCACATGCTGAACACGACCCCGACTATTGCACGAATTCCATCACATGCTTTAAGTCTAAGTTAGTGTCCTGTGAAGAAAGAGAGCAGAGTCAGTCATTAACCGCATGAACCTTTAATGACTCGTTTTATACAACTTTAATTCCAGATGAGTGGGATCTGCAACAGAGTGCAACTTACAATTTAAAACTCAGAGTAACGGCCTGTTTTAAGGAATTCTCAGATGATAAAGCTCAAGTGTCAGGTGCTGTTTCAACAAGTGCTCTACAGTCATTCTGTTTGCAGGCACTTCCTGATGAAGGATTTCTTTGGAACTTATCATATAGAGACTAATTAAAATACACAACTGATTCACATCAGGCTATTACATGGACTTGCAAGTTCAGTGGAGAACTCTTCAAAGAGATAAAAAAGAAGAAGAAAGATAAAGTGTGTGTGGGGGGGGGAGGGGGGCGCAGCAGGATATCAGTAACAGATTTGCATAATAATTGAATATTGCTTTACTATGGTGTAGTAACGTGGGTTGGCCACTGGAGGTCAGCGTGCTATCTTTGTTCATCGCTTGAAGCACGTTAACCTTGGCCTGAGCCTGACCAATGAACAGGTATAAACTGTATTAGACCAGATCTCCAACATTCACACTAGTCCGAGCATTAAGCCACTTTATTTGTGCATTAAAAGAACTGAGAAAAACATGTATACGTCTGCAAAGAAAGAAACATTCATACATGTTAATATGTAATTCCATTATATATCTTAAAATAAAATGCAGTACTACTACGCTGTGTAATCGTACTGTTTTATGTTATGATTACAGGCTATTAACTCGTACAAGTACGACTCTGGGATGAGACGCCTGCTCAACCAGCTCAACTTCTACATCATGCCTGTCTTCAATGTGGATGGATATGACTTCAGCTGGACCACGGTACTGTGATGATCATAATAATAAGAAAACACAGCATTAAAACCATATCAATAAAATGGCTAAATAGACAAAGTATATAAGTAATAAAATAATGTACTGGAATTAATAAAAAAGGGGTTTTAATAATACGTTTTCAGAAGGGATATAAATGCTGTCCCCGATTCTGTCGGCACACACACACACACACACACCGACAATATAGGCTTTTGCTATTGATTATTCTGAATGGCATGAGTCAGAAATTTTGAATGCAGGGCTCAGTGGAGAAACCCCTTTCACTTTATTCAGAATAAAAAACCTGGCATCTCAACACTCCCAGCCACAGATATTGAATATTTACAAGGCAGCATTCTACAGATTTTGTGCTCAGGTGGATCAGAATTCATACTGTAATTGAAAAACTCAATAGCAGAAAGTTGATGAAAATGGTTCATCATGCTGCACTTATCTCTGTGAGCGTATTCATGTTTGCTTAAGTGAAAATAAGGTCTGTAAAAACTGCCGCTCATCGACTGTCTCCATATCTGCCGTTAATATCAGGCCCACTCGAGCTGAATGAGTGGCAGGTGGTTCACTTAGGAGACGGCAGATAACTGAGTTTGTTTGATGAGTCTGACAGTAAGTGGGTGCACAGTGATGGTGTTTGTTCTTTTCTCCGTAGGATCGCTTCTGGAGGAAGACGCGCTCCAAAAATCACAAGTTTCACTGCCGGGGAGTGGACGCCAACAGAAACTGGAAAGTGAAGTGGTGTGGTGAGTTTTGTCATAAAACACGCACACACACATTCACAGACGTAGACATTGCTTGTAGTTTTTCTTGCTTATTTACATCCATCCTTTAGCCATAAGGCTTATCATTTGAGCTCTGACCAATCCCAGTTGGAGGCGGGGCAAACCTCTTATTAATTTACAGTCCTGACCCTGTACTACTTGCACTAATTATGCATACAACTTATTTCTAGTGGGTTTTCATATAAAAACATCTGTGTAGTCTAATGAAGGGCAATAAAGTGGACATCAATTACAAATATTTATTTTTTCTTTTACTTAGTTAATAATCGTAAAATAAAGACTCATCACTATATAAAGTGCCTTGAGATATTGATATAGATGTTGGAATTTGGCATTTTACAAATAAAATCAAATTGACTTTATTATACCCTAGATGCTGCATCTCTGAAATTCAGGAAATAATAATGAAGATATTTATTCATTTGGGTTTGACATTAGATACACAGGGAATCTTTTCAGAACAAGTCAAGGTCTCGTTTACAGGTTTATGTTTTTTTTTGCATCACTCATTTGCATCAAACAAATCAAACAGGGGCGTATGAACAGATGTCCACTGTCCTAAACACAAAAAATGCAAATGCATTATGTTGGATGGGAAGACCGGTGTTTTTCAGACATGCAGCGAGGCATCCAGATACAATCTGAGTCTCACTCTCAATCTGCTTTAGTTTCCCCCTAATATATGTATGTCGCCATGCTGCCTGCACAGTCCCAGCAGCTGGATCAGGTCCAGAATCTAATTAAACTACATCACAGGGCCTATAACCTCCAGATCATCCTCAAGTGATTGGATGGTGTGACTGAAGCCTCGGATCCTCTTTTGCCTCCTCAGACGAAGGTGCCTCCTCCCATCCCTGCGATGACACTTACTGCGGCCCCTTCCCTGAGTCGGAACCCGAGGTCAAGGCCGTCGCCAAGTTCCTGCGCAAGCACAAAAAGCGCGTAAAGGCATACATCTCCATTCACGCCTACGCCCAGATGCTGCTGTACCCCTACTCCTACAAGTACGCCACTATCCCCAACTTCAACTGTGTGGTAAGACACCTGCTGCTTATTGAGGAAACCCAGTCAATGTGATGTTAAGAAATATGTAGCGGTGATGAGCCTTTGTTTTCGCTTTGCAGGAGTTGGCAGCTCACAATGCAGTGACAGCCCTGTACTCTGCCTACGGAGTGAAGTACAGATATGGACCTGCCTCCACAACCCTGTGTGAGTCCCGCTCCTGTTCAGGAAATGAAACAGAATTTATCAGCAGGTATTAATACGCTAAACGTGCTCTCTTCCCCATAGATGTTAGCTCAGGCAGCTCTATCGACTGGGCCTACAGGAACGGGATCCGCTATGCGTTTGCATTCGAGCTGAGGGACACGGGATACTTCGGCTTCCTCCTGCCCGAATCTCTCATCAATCCGACGTGCACTGAGACAATGAGGGCTGTGAAGGCCATCGCATCGGGCCTGCTGAAGAAGTGCGAGACGGGCCGGGACAGATTTCCATATATATGACCACGCTCTAGGTCCCTGTAGCCTCCCACCCTCACAGCTACTTATCTCCACACCTCATATTCCTCTGAGGTTTCATATTAATCTCAGATATCATCAAGGGAAGAGCGGCTGAGAACCACAAAAACATGGATTTTAATTCGTTTTTCCTTGTTTTTTGAAATTCTTCGCCTTCTTTTTTTTTTTGTAAAGATATGAACTGATGGTGGTGGAGGTTTTCCTTGTGCTAGAAACCAAAAATCCTATAAGCGACCAGGCTGTTTTACGCACAGAGAGCATCCTGGTGTATCGATGCCTTTTGAGTTCGGAGCTTGAATGTGGACCAGGATTCTTTCCAGCATGTATTCCTCTCTTTGTCGCCCAAGATTGAACTGTTGCTCTCCACTTACAAAGAAGAATAGCACAGATTAAACTATAAAATAAGCTTTTTTACAGCGAATGGCAGTCATATAAGCACTTGATACAACAGCACTTTTTGGAATCAAACATTGTAGATGTTTAATGTCTTTCAAAATGTGTCTCATTAAATAAAAGTTGTCATAGGCTGTAGTTTTAAATAAATATCATGCTAATTTAGATTCTTAAACTCATGCTGTTCATGTATTAATGCCTTTATTACTGCAACATTGATGATGTACATAATATGCTATCACTTGGAATTATAGGGTTTGGTTTAAATTGAGAATTGTTTGTTAGATATGTTGTTTATCGTGTTCCATTTGGTTCAGACTAACATTTGGAAAGTCTGTTGGTTCAGTAGCTTAATGTGTCATTACTCAGGAATAGATCAGTGACAGTGTCAGAAATGTTTACCTTTTACAGCTGAAGTGAGATTTTAAGAAATGTATAATATCTGACTTGAATAAATGTTGTTTATATAACAGTACATAATTATATTGTCACATTTATGTGGCTTTTATACATTTATTTTGGTCTGTTATTGACATTATAGTTCAAAACAAACTAGTTCTTACAGCCGCCTTGTATAAAAAGTTCCAACTTGCATGCCTTTAAAGAAATAAGTGATATATAGAAATCTATAAATGTTCCCTACACACGTTCAAGGGCGTGTCTTATAATACGCGTAATTAGTTAAACATTTATTATGAAATCTTGATGATTGTATTATTTGGCAAGTTACAGTTCAAATATTTTTAATCGAGCTTTCTCATTTTTAAACATCCTCCTATTTGATTATTTCTACTCTTGACCTCCAGCCTCTGTTAAACTACACTGTGGTAACATTTAACATGCACTGAGGAGAGTTCTGGGTGAGGTGACGCATTAAATCATGTGCTTTAGGACTAAAACAGGTTAAATTACATTTGCAATATAATGACAATAAGTCATACTTACAAATAGGAGGGCGTGTGTTCACTTTTACAATATCTGACTTTTTCATATTCATGTTTCATGAAACTGGTGGAAATATTTCACCCATTACTGTAACACCAGTTCCACTTCACCACTAGGTGTCACTAAATTCTACACACTGAAACTTTAAATATCAGAATCAGAAAGACTTTACTGATCCCAGGGGGAAATTGTGTTTGTTAAAATAGCTCCATGCAAGATAAGAAATATCTAATATCTCTAATTCTTATATCTGTAGTTCTCATATCCCTTATTCTAAAAGCTGTTATTCCCATGTCTGTTATTCCTACATCTGTTATTTTACATGAGTTCAATAAGACAGTATGAGCTCATACATGTGAGACTTGTTGTTTCTCTCTCTCTTCTCTCTCTCTCTCTCTGACTTTTTCATATTCATGTTTCATGAAACTGGTGGAAATATTTCACCCATTACTGTAACACCAGTTCCACTTCACCACCAGGTGTCACTAAATTCTACACACTGAAACTTTAAATATCAGAATCAGAAAGACTTTACTGATCCCAGCTCAATGCAAGATAAGAAATATCTAATACCTCTTATTCTTATATCTGTAGTTCTCATATCCCTTATTCTAAAAGCTGTTATTCCCATGTCTGTTATTCTTACATCTGTTATTTTACATGAGTTCAATAAGACAGTATGAGCTCATACATGTGAGACTTGTTGTTTCTCTCGCTCTCTCTTCTCTCTCTCTCTCTCTCTCTCTCTCTCTGACTTTTTCATATTCATGTTTCATGAAACTGGTGGAAATATTTCACCCATTACTGTAACACCAGTTCCACTTCACCACTAGGTGTCACTAAATTCTACACACTGAAACTTTAAATATCAGAATCAGAAAGACTTTACTGATCCCAGGGGGAAATTGTGTTTGTTAAAATAGCTCCATGCAAGATAAGAAATATCTAATATCTCTCATCCTTATATCTGTAGTTCTCATATCCCTTATTCTAAAATCTGTTATTCCCATGTCTGTTATTCCTACATCTGTTATTTTACATGAGTTCAATAAGACAGTATGAGCTCATACATGTGAGACTTGTTGTTTCTCTCTCTCTCTCGCTCTCTCTCTCTAATTTCCCCATTGCATGAGTGTGTCTGTGCTTGTTTGCAGGGCCGGCCCTGGCAATGTTGGCGCCCTAGGCGGGGTTTCAGAATGGCGCCCCCCCCAACATACACACGCAAATTGTCATGCATCCCCAAGAACTTTTGGACTGTATACAGATGCACACACAGGCAGACAAAATTGTAAGCTATAAAAAATAATAAAAATATATAATAAAAATATAAAAAGTCTGAACTCAGCTGTACTGACAGCATATCATGTCATCATGTCGACAAAAATAAACATTAATGATGAATTGGGGTGATTCTACCTCTATATTGTTCTTTCTTCTCCTCCCCTACTTTGCTGCGCTTTCTGAATCGTGCACCTGATAATTTAATCCTTTTTTGACTCATCTTCAACTCTTACCACAGTCTAACACGCCTCCCCACACACACACACAAGAGCGTATGTGCTTGTGTGTTTCTGTCTGTTTAGACACAACTGACAAATGTGTGGATTAAGCAGTGTTTGGCAAGTTACTGAAAATTAGTAATTAGTTACAGTTACTAGTCACTTCTTTTAAAAGTAATTGATTTACCCCACCAGTTACTGTATATCAAAAGTAATTAGTTACTAGGGAAAGTAACTTTTAAGTTACCTTTATGTCTGCTTTTTAAATGTAATGAATATGAACAGTACTGGACAGTCAAACACAATACATATATTTTTTAGACCTATTTATTGTAATCAACAGGGCAACAGGCCCATTTGTGGGTCATTTGGTACCGGGCCGCACAGAAAGAATAAACATTTTACATGTTTTCTGTTTTATCTATTATCCGGTAGTTTTTCCAAAATAAAACCGTTTTATTTTGAAAAATTACCGGATCCTCTGCGTTATGACTCATGCTTTATGCATGTCAAGACGCTCGTCTCGGTCACGTCACTTTTTCGCTGACCACAAACCAGCACGGTATTTGTCGGACCCATTTGTCAACAAACCAGGTGAATCCAGCAGGTCTGTTTAAGGAAAAGATCAGCTGCCCGAGATCGCAAATGACGGCGGCCCTTAAAGTATGTTTGAGAAAACAACTCTGCCGGTGTCCTGGATTAAAGTCACGGCAGAATACCCTGAGATCGCCACAACAGCACTTACAACTCTGTTGCCATTTCCGACATCATATCTGTAGTGACATGATAGATCGTTTGAAATATATCAATTTTCAGTGTGTTTTCCGGCCCGATTTGCTCGCAGCGAGCGAAAAAAATAGAACAGACCCCGGAACCATCGCTGCAGATCGCGAGCCGGCCGCGGCGCTGCCCGCAGCTTCCCGGCACAACGCTGCCGGTGCGAACAGCCCAATTATTTAACATGGGCGCGGAAAGGAAGCGGACAGCTTTCGTGGCGCCTCGCTGCGCTTCTATCTCCGGTGCGTCCCCGGGTTTAGAAGATGATGTTGTGATGTGAATGTTTTGGTTTATATTGCATGTGTCACGTCATGATAAATCAGTCCCTTGTGCCGCCCTCTCGGCATTTTGCGCCCTAGGCAACCGCCTACTTCGCCTATGCCAGGAGCCGCCCCTGCTTGTTTGTGCATGTGTGTGGGATAAATAAAGTGTATCTTCTTGTTGTTTCTCTCTCTCTCTCTTCTCTCTCTCTCTCTCTCTCTCTCTCTCTCTCTCTCTCTCTCTCTCTCTCTCTGACTTTTTCATATTCATGTTTCATGAAACTTGTGGAAATATTTCACGCTATTTAAAGCTGTTATTCCCATGTCTGTTATTCTTACATCTGTTATTTTACATGAGTTCAATAAGACAGTATGAGCTCATACATGTGAGACTTGTTGTTTCTCTCTCTCTCTCTTCTCTCTCTCTCTCTCTGCTGCCCCACTGCGGCCGTCGCTCTACGTGACGTCGCTTCCTCACCCCCATCCCTTCTCTCCCCCCCCCCCCCTCTCTCTCTATCCAACATGGCGCAGGAGGCAGGTCGCTAATGGAAGTCGGCGGAAGGATTTACCCCACCTTCTGTGCGTGCGTGCGTTTGCGTTGATGTCCGTCTGTGCGGGGTCGTGCGGCGGTGGACGTGCGTGAGGGGGGGGAAACTTCATCTCTGCTCGAGGCCGGCTGCAGCCCCCCTCCTGACACCCCCCCTCCCTCCCTCGGGACCAGGCACACACACACACCGACACACACACACACACACACACACACACACACACACACACACACACACACACACACACACCGACACACACCTCGCCCCGAATTCCGGTGCGACATGTTCGAGGGCAAAAAGACGAAAAACATGTTCCTCACACGGGCGCTGGAGAAGATCCTGGCGGACAAGGAGGTGAAGAAGGCTCATCACTCCCAGCTGCGCAAAGCCTGCGAGGTGGCCCTGGGTGAGTTGGCTTGTTTTCTCCCCCCTCAGCGTCACACATTCGAGACACACGTCATTCACCCGGTTCACTTGTGATCCAGCCGCCGGAGCTCTCATCCCCGCAGAGGCAACACAACCACGGGCAACACAACCCGGGGAGCTAGCCTAGCCTAGCTTCTAGCCTTCAGCAGAAACGTCTACGTGTTTAATTGACGTGGCGGTGGGGGGGCAAAGTGGACACGGCTCCGTGCTAACCACCGGGGGAGAAGGTGGAGGTGGAGGTGGTGGAGGAGGAGGGTGGTGGGTGTTAGCGACCAGGGCTCAGGGTTGTATCCGCCTTCTTGGTCAAGCTAACGGGCAAAGCACAACACAAGCAGCCGCTGAGCTCCACTCGCTTCCATCATAACTGTGTGTTCTGTGAGGCTCGATCCCTCCAGAGGGGGACATGTTCTCTTCCTGGTATGGGAGAGACGTGGCTACAACAAGGGTTAGGGTTAGATAGATGACACATCTTCATGTTGTGTTGTGTGTTTTTAATGTGTTAAATAAACTGGACCCTCATCTTCCTCTGTTGTGCTGTGACACGACAAGTGAAGCCGGGACAGAGGCGAGAGGAAGGTGACAGCTGTCAATACTCCTTAGCACCTTCATGCTACATCACACAAGCGGAAATGATACTCCACTTCCGGTCACAACTTCGATCTACAACACAAGTCATACGTTGGTTCGGTTAAACTACCACATTAAAGACCGAAAACGTGTTCAATAATATTAAATAAGACAAACAGACTTTATTTTTCTCATAGCATGTTTTGGTCGTTCATCACAAAGACCAGGAAGGCATTGTCACATTGACCATGCTTTTATTTTGAAGTCAACATCATTTAACATCCGGCTTTATTCCAAATACATGTAGTAACTTAGTGGAACTATTAGTTAGCAGGTGTACTAACATGTCTGATGGTAATAAACATAATTCAAACGTTTAAAGTAGAATGGAAATTCATAAATGATCACGGCAGATGATGGTTTTATAATAATAATAAACTTAATTTATTTAACACCTTTCAAATAAAGTTACAAGGTGCTTTGACACATAAATGAAAAGCAATTGGAAGATCACAAAGCATTAGACAACAATAATGCACAAGAGAGAAAATAGTGACGACAAAATGAAATAAACCTTTTAAATGATTAACAAAGCTGTTAAGATCAGAGTTTCAGTTAAAAGGAATGAAGGGGAATTCAAAGACCTTTCTTTAGTTGTACTTTTTTACCTGTTCCCTATCTTGGAACAAACAGTGTTTTGTCCTGCGCTGGGGAGTAACCTGACTCTGCCAGAGAAACAGTGAGTCCATGTTGCGCAGCAGCCAAACATCCTACCTGTCCCTTCAGTCGCTGCCTCTATCAATACAGTCATGTTTTGTGGGCCGTTGCAGTGGCCTTGAAGGCTAAATACACCATGATGTTTGTCTAGTCTTGCTCTGATGTTTTGCAAGGTCAGCTCTCCTACACAGATCTTACATTCCACTGCACACTTGGGGAGTGTAATGGGTGAGGCTTCATTGAAGGAGTTTAGGTCTGTGTGGTAAGGACTTAAAGGGAAATTACACCCCACATCTGAATTTGATGCACTGTTGTAAACCTGGGAAGGGGAACATTTAGACTTGAAGTTTAGACTCAAAGTGCTATCATCACTGGGTGACACACCTTTGTGTATTGTAAATCAATTATTCACTCACGGTTACTGAGTCTCATAGAGTCGGCTATTTAAGTAGTTCTATTGTTCTAAATATGTTCAGATAAAGCTTCAGAAAACACCACTGATACTGCTGAAAATGCAGAGGAGGCATTGGAGAGTATACAAGTGTATGTACCGGTCAGATACCACGTCTTGAAGGTACATCAGTTTCACCCAGATAAACTCCAGTTTTCTTTCCCAGGAAATCACTTCTTTGGCCAAGAAGTAAACAAAGTCCCAATATTAGAATAAGTATCGTAAAGAGAGAAATGGTATAAGAGCAACTCTATTATCATTGTACTTCTACTTTAACAAGCAACATTGGTCACTCAGTCTGTGGTTGTGGGTGTTTTCAGGTTAGGTCAGGTAAAACCTTTTACCATCACAGTTGAGCTCAGCCATACATTCAAATATACGAAATGAGAATCTTAGCAATGAGCTAGCAGTAGTACATAAGTAGTGCATATAAAACCGAGTGGTTGACCTAGTATACTGAGTGACTTACATAATCCTCTCTGGCTCTTGGGGCTCTGAGACATCTCAGAGAGCGTGCCTGTACCAGAGTCTCTTTTTGCCTGTCACTCACTGTCTCCCTGGGGTTTGAATTATTCCTTGTATAGCAGTCACTTTTATTCACTTCTTTTTTGTGTTGTTGTCGAGCTGGTAGTGAATCAATGCATATTTGCGATGCATATAGGACAGAGGTGAAAGGTTGTAAATAGGATACATTTGCTGGACAGTCCACCCTCACCAACTGACCGGACATAGACCAAACTGAAAAGTATCCGTCAAATTTTTTTTTTCCCTCAAAGATGTTCCATCTTTTTAGATAGTTAATATCACACTTTTCAGCAAGTTTGTTATTTGACCTGAATATTGTGCAGACTCCCTATGACGTCACCAGCTGAAGATGGCAGCGCTCAGATATTTAAGCTTCACTTTGGTACAACGAGAGAAAGTGGACACGCGGCGTCCATCTTTATTTACAGTCTATGTTTCTCACACACTCCGAACTGTCACGGAGGCAGGATCCTATTATCTTTAGATCTCACCGTCGTCGTCTTTGAGAGGAGCTGTCTGATACCAAGGATCAGAACGAGCGTAAGACTGACAGCTAACTCAATAGCCTCTTTTATATAAGACAGCCTGTTATATTGCCTTTAGGAAGATCTCTTTGTATGTTGCCTTTGCTTGTTTCCACTGAACCATACAAAGCTGGCATAGTGCTGCCCCCGTCTGTGATTTTAAGATAGCGTGCTGCTGTTCCAGAATCAGAGGTCTTTTATGAAGAACAGGGAGGTGGAATAAAGGTGCCACATTCCCACCTTTTACAGGCTGTATAAAAGGGGCTGATATATCAAAGGCCCACAGGCTGTATCTGCCCAGCACAGGCTTTAATTCATTGTTATGATCCCAAAGTGCTAGCCACGTAAGATGCTGCCCTTGCAGATGGCCCACTTGTTTTCAAACCCAGCTGGTCCTCTCCGACGTGAACATTTCATATGGCTTCGCTGCTGCTGAGAAAGTCATAGTGTGAATGTAACAAGCTAAATCAGGGGACTCGGTACAAGCTTAAGAGGAGGGAGAACTTGTTTCCAAGCTCGTAGCCACTCGAGGGGTAGAGTTCCGCTGAGCATGTTTCTCATTATCTCTCCCCTCGAGGTGCATGATCCTGGGGTCAGCTGCAGAGGTTACTACAACCTTGAAACCTGTTGCAGCTGCAGTCTTGACGCCTCCTTTCAAAAATTCAAGGAAGGCATTTTTTGTTGCCTGCAGCTGGATATTCTTCTTACATATTGGAGGCAAGAACTTTGTTTTTTTCCTTGTCAGGGAACACTGATCATAAATTTGTTCAACACCTGTAGCTGTAGCTGAACTTCAGAGACCTGTATGTTGTAGTGTGGTGAGAGTAATGTATATACAGTATATAGTGTTATAATGACATTCTACTCAGACTCCCTGGACTTACTGAAAGTGACATATTGTTTTCACAAAAATACATCTTCATTGCTACCTAATAAAATCTATTATATAGTAGCATTTCCATCCTGTTGTGGTCCACTAACTCTTCAGAAAACAGCCACAGGGCCCGTGAGCTCATTAGATGCTTAATTTCTTCATCAGGAAAGTGTTTACTTTTGCTGATACAGTTTGCTCGTCTCAGGTGATTTAGGTTTTATAAGGGGATACATGAGAGTAGGGTAAATTATGAATGTAATGCCAGAATCTGTTGCCAGAGATTTTTTTTCTTCGTCTTTTGAGCCAGAGTCATGTGGTCAATTGTTAGCTCACTCTGAGGTATTGACAGTTTGAGTAGCTGTGGTGCATTCCTGATGGTCTGAGTGGCTTGACATGCATTAAATGTGAATGCTTTGCAACAAGAGCTTATGAGAGAGGAATTTACAATAAACTAGGAGCAAGCAGTGACTGACTCTGGGCTTACAACAATTGTATACGTTTGATTGTTGGCAAGATTTTCCATGAAACTTGGAGTAAGGATGCAGCATCGGTCACGGAAGAACTCATTAAATTTAGGTGTGGATCCAGAATTATTTTGTATTCACTTTTTTTAGTTATTCATGTATCTTGATTAAAAGAAATCTGGCAAATTTAGGGAACTGAGTTCAATGAGTGTGTAAGGTTTGGTGCAGCGAGTTAAGGGGACTGTAGCTCTACTGAGTGCCATTCCACTTTTAAAGTGTAAAGCAGTTGTTGTTGTCATATACCTTTTTTTTTTAAATATATAAAGTTTTATATTTAATCTAGCTCCTAAACTTGTATCTAAATATTCTAATTTCAAAAATTCAAATAGAAAAGATGTCACAGAGGATTTGTCGTCTTAGTTAAATTCAGAGAATTACAAAAGGAAATCTCAAAGTTCTGTGTGAATCAGTTCTTTCATTAAATTAGGGCTGAACTCGAGATGCAGATTCTTTCACCCACCATCTATTAAATTCTTATTCCCCTAACTTTAAGCACAAGCACAAACCATATTGTTTGACAGGTTTAACTACAGCTACCACCTCCACGCATTTATGGCATAACTGTAGCAAAATATTTTCTCATCCAAGCTCATAAGAACCTGGAGTAAAATCTGTTTACACAGACATGATCAACAAGCTGTTCTTTCGCACCAAACTCAAGGCCACTGCAGGCATGGGCCAACTTTTCATTTAGAGTTGGCAAACCTGGCAGAGAATCTAACGGGACAAATGCACCTCTCATCAATAAGGATGGTGAACACATGCTGCTCCATGATAAGCGGCACCATAGCCACCACATGCTCACCCATGATAAGCACCAGGCTATAAA
The DNA here is from genome assembly GCF_963576545.1 of Limanda limanda. NCBI lineage: Eukaryota > Metazoa > Chordata > Actinopteri > Pleuronectiformes > Pleuronectidae > Limanda > Limanda limanda. The sequence continues at coordinate 9,778,984 of NC_083655.1, forward strand.
TGGTCCCAGTTTCAATTAAGGTCTTTTACCACGGCTCCCCAAGGACCCATATAGCTCATCCAAAATATGAAGTGTACAGGAGATGGCTGTACTTTAACTGAATAATGAAGGTCTTCCTGATTTGTGTACCTGTCAACTTTTTTTTTTACCACTATGCTTCATACTCCTGACAGAAATGTATCAGTCCACAAGATGAATTCTGATTTCCATTCAGCAGAGGCACTCCAGGTAGCCAACTGATGAAAGTGGCAGCACTGCTGGAGATGAGAAAGCGTAAATGATGGAGGAGATTGCAGCTGCATTTTATTTGACTTTATTTCTCATGGTGCAGTAAATGTTAATGGCACTAAATGATTAACCCTAAGGTTGTTATACTGCCTGACTGCAAGCTGATATCTGATATATGTGTATGTGTGCCAAGTTCAAATTCCTTGATCCATACTTTGATCCATAGCTGAAGCACAAGCAAAGGAAGGGAGATAACAACCTGTCAAGTAGACTTGTTTTGTGGCAGTATCAAATACCTAATGACAGAATCCAACCATTAGGATTTTTGGGCAGCTTTGGTCAAGTATTTTGGATAAATTTCCAATACCATAATAACTGCCAAATATATATTTAAATTCATGTAATTAATACATTATATTTAACCAACATTTTAAGTTACCACAAATAAAAATCATAAATACAATGTATATATAAAATATATATAGAACTTTAATTAAAAAAAATGTCTATGTTAAAAAAAGTACATCTTTTCTGTATATATTTTCTGAATATTGGCAAACAAGCGACACATGACGGTAAAGGTGATTACCGATGTGCATTTTCATGTCAATATTTTTTCATGTTAAGTTTTAGCACTAGTTTTAGCACATGTTAAGTTTTAGTACTCGGATGGAACAGGGCAAGAAGTCCTAGATTTTTAATATTTTAAAATTCACAATAATATGTTGAGATAAACTCTTTCGCAATCAACTCTACTGCTTCATTTCCTTGAAGTAAAGGGAGAGATGAGATAGGGTGATGCCACGTGCCAGGTTTCTGTCTCCTTTGTCCCCTCCAGACCAAGTGCAGACGCTTAAGCTGCCTGTAACCCCAAAGGTTGACGGCCGTAATAGATAATGAGCAGTGGAAAGTCAACGTGGAAGCACCAGTGCCTGCTCTGAAAGCATAAATAATTCTTTTGTCTATATGAAGAAGATACTTCAGATATTAGAGAGCCTTTTTTTTTTTACCCTTAAGCATTGTTAATTTTCTTCTTTTTTATGGTTCTTTATATATATTTTTTGAACTGATACCTCCATACATAATACATGATTGTTCTGGGACAGGTGATTCATTAATTATACCGCAAACGGATCTCTCTCTCTCTCTCTCTCTCTCTCTCTCTCTCTCTCTCTCTCTCCCCCCCCAATCTCCATTCTCTCTATGTTGTGTGATAACATTAACAATTGTGCTTCAGATGACTCAGCTGCTCTTGAAATAACGCTATTTAATTCATTATTTAAACTAGCCGTCTCATGAAGGAAAAGCAACATCTTGTAGACTAGTTAGCAAACATGGCTAACCTGCCTTCCACATTCTGTACAAACATTTAACAGCAGGTTCTTCCAAATGTCAGGTGATACATTGCTAATAGTACAAAAGGGTAAAAATGTCGTAGGCACTACAGGGCTCTGATGTGCTCCAGTTCACCAGCTCTCCAATGTCACTGTGAAGGGAAATGCACCGCCAGAGGCTTGAACCTCAGAGTCTGTTTCACAAATGTGTCCAAAACAGATCCTGCTTTTAAAATAGGGAATTTTTGTATTTACCTTTGCCAATGAGGTCATGATTTCACCTCATTGGCTTCATTTGTTTTGAAGCAAGATTACACCAAAAAAAACGACTGAACGAATTACAACAAAACTTAGTGAAAGGATCAGAGTCAGGAAAGAACACATTGCAATTTGTTGCGGATCAATAGCTCAGCGGCAATCAGGAATTTCACAGTTTTCTCAGGAAAGAATCCATGGATCTTGATTTATTATTTTACAAAACTAAAGAGAATTGAAATTTCTGTTTGTCTGAAAGAAAAGTGAAGAAGTGAGATGGTTGTGAAAACCTCATGTAGCCTCACATGGAGTTTTTACTTCATCATGGCTTCCCGCTAAACATGCAGGGACCTAATCGTCAGCCGGTATGATGAGAAAGGTCACTGTGAATGAATTTATGAGGATGCCGTTCTCAGTACACATATTTATCCTCCATTGATTTGCTTTTAATCTCCAGCTTGTGCAGCACGGTGCTGCACAGTAATAATAACCCAATTTCAGAGGTCTGAAGGTACCATAGAGTCAGAGTGGAGAAGTGCTAAATCATGTATCCAGAGTGGAATTATTAAATATGATTTCATTTAAATTACAAAGCCCACAGTAATGAAGTAGGGGGGGCCATACGCTTTGTGACTTTTTCGCCTTGATTTAGCCATGGGAGTCAGACCAGTGATTATTAGGCTTATGCAAGTGTGAGCGAGTTGAACACACACACACACACACACGTAACGTACACATACAGGCCTGCGCACACACATGAACACACACACGATTAGGTAGCCCAGACAACCTCTGGCAGTGTTTCCTTCTTCCCCTCCAAATGTAATTACTGCTGTGCAACCTTTCCTTTCAGCCTGCACAATGGAAATGTCATGGGTCCGATTTTTCTCAGGCTCTCCCTGGTGGAGGCCCCGGCCCCTGTGTTTGTTAGTAGGTGGAGGTGGAAACCTACGCACTGATTCATCCATAGTTTAGCCTATTTTAGCAGTGCGAAGCGACAATGATTTTATTATTATGCCTGTTGTTGACATATTTTTATTGAGCGCTGTTTCATGCTCAATGAATCCACCAGAGATGCTAAAGTATAATGTTGTCAGTCTAGATAATGAAGTAAATCTTTGACTCTGTGAAGAGAAGAAGAAACTTAGATCATCACAAAGTCAACATTTATATCAATCTGAGTCCTGAGGCTCTTTCTTGTGTGTCCTCAGTTTAATTCTCTCATCCTCTCCTGCTAAAGTCAAGCCGTCAGTGGTCCATATCTTGAGACCCACAGTCACTGGAACCACAAATAATCTGGCGCTGGATTGAATTTTTGCTGATCGCAGCGTACAGATTGCTTCATGCCATCCGCTGGTTTCATGCCAGATGCAGATGGGCTCTACAGGCTCTTTGAAATGGAAATGGCACTGCAGGATGAGGGGTTTACCCTTTCTCTCAGTCTCCAGTTCCTTGCTCAGGTGATGACTGAGTCAGAGACTGACCTCTAACCTCTTGTTTGTGTTTTTCTGTGTCTTTGTAGAGATTGCTGGAAACACAATAGAAAGGAGTGTTATCTAGGATGCATTGAAATATCTAAACCCTTCTTTCCCTCTCTCCTTCCATTCGTCCATCCTTCTGTTTTTAATATAATATATAAAAACTAAACGTGTCCCATTACAGTGTTAAAATCACACCGTACAAGCATTCTGTCAGTGTGCAAAATGTACACACCAAATGGTTGAGAGACAGGTTTTTGCAGCTGATTTGCTTTTGGAAAACCAGCCTCGTCGTCTTCGTCCCTGCTTTCTCTCACATTCTCCCTTTTCCCTCCTCACTCTTTGTCTGAACTCGCCGTCACTTCCCAGCGATGCTGTTTTCTTGCTGCTAGTCCTGTGACATACTGTCTCCAGAGGGCCGTGTGTTTATCTCTCTCCCTCTCGCCGGCAGAGCAGCCGTTTGCAAGCTCTGCTGTGTCTTAATTGATGAAATGTTGGAGCTCTCACGAGAAATTGGGTGTGCGCACGAGTTTGATTGTGGTTCGATGTGTGAACAGAATTCAATAAGGAGACATTCTGGCAGAATGTCTCCTTATTGAATTAGTGCTGATCCAATGGCTTTAGTCAGCAAGAATTTTTGGTCCAGGTGGGTGCAGCATCCTAGGCTTCTCATAGCATGGCTCTGCAGCTCACACTGTTGCAGTTTACACTAAATGATGATGGCAATCATAGGAGCCTAGGAGCTGTTGCATGTTTTCAGATGCATTTGCTGCTGGTTGAAAACCGCATTAGACATGTTTTATACACAACAGGTGCTAAAGGTGCTATGATGCTACTATAATCCCCAGCAGACTGTCTAATTGGATTGGAGTGTGTTTTTCCTTACCATCATACATTGTTTATCCCGGAATTTCCAAGCACAGACAGGCAAAGCCATGGGTAAAGCAAATATATGACGCAATTAAAAGATGACATTGAACATTGCTGGAAACATGTTACTTTTTACATCTTTTAAAAACAATAAAGACATCCGTGATGCAGAGCACTTGTGTCAAAGTTAAACCTTCTCTTTACAAGTGTATAGTGCTCGCAAGCTTTGGCAAATTTCAGATATTTATGTTATAAACAATATCAGGACAGGTCAAACTCACTACAAGTCAGAAGATATAAGATGATAAACTGTATAATTTCCAGTGCTTAGGTTACAATGGTCGCAAACCTCAGTTTGTGCTCATGACATTTGTTTAATGCACTGCTGTGTGACCAAATTTACATGAACCCAGACACGCCCAGGGAGGAGAGAGGGCCTGCGATTCCAGTGTTAACGATTCTGGCTAGCTGAGGTCCCTGTAGCGAACACTCCCATTAGGGTGCTATATGCAGCTGCTGGTTGAGGAATGCTTTGTCATGTCATTTGGGCATGGTGGCATCCAGGAGGAAGACGCAGGCACAAGTTAACCCTGCAAGCAGTGAGAGACGGGGGGGAGGCTGCTTTGTTGATCTGAGTTACTCTGAAAGCCTCTCAGCTTGTAGGTGTTAATGGATGTTGTATTTTCTAAAATGAATCATCATGTGTTGTAGCTGAACTCAAATAGCTCACATAGTGAAGTCTAAGTCTCGATAGTGTTTATTTATTCAGCGAAAACTAATGAATATGTATGCACATCTTTTAGCAACACTATTTACATTCATCCAGATACACAAACACATGTTTGAGCCATTAGAGTGTAAACTGCAATTCTTCAGGGATTTTGGTAGTAGCTGACTACGCCATTGTACGGCTGATGTTTAAGCCATGATCAGATTTGCTGTAGCTCAGTGTAAGTGTGATTGAAGGGATCACTGATAAGCCCCTTTGACACAGGTTTTATATGAAGCACCGCCAAAACCTGTCACTGTTCGTTGTCAAGTTCACCGATTGAGTGAGATGTCGCTGTCACTCTGTCTAGATCAGGCTGTTTATCCCACCATCACAGTCAGACACTGTCATCTGAAGCTGTGAAGTTGAGATGCCTGTTCATCTCAAAATCATAGCTTCCTATCTCCTAGGAGTCTGTGTAGAACTCGCATAGCGTACAGTCTGAGACCCATGTGTACCTGTAGAAGTGAGCTGTGCTCATTTGGTTGTTTTGCGTGAGCCGACTTCAGGCCTGAGGTGCTGATGCTTGTGTTGTCGTCAACATCTCGTGTATTTTTCAAATGCGGTCTTGTGCTGTTGGTGTCCTATATCAGCCTTTGCTACACTGAGGCTCCAAGGCTATTATGTTAACTTTAATAAGTCTTCAGCTAAGGCCGCTGGACAGGGATGTTTGTGCAGAGTTGTTTTCACTTGACATTGATAGATGCAATAATAAATATGACTGTGGAGGATTTGTTTCATGATTAGCAGTGACTTACATGGTTGTCATGTTCTGTAGATTGTAGCTGTGGTTGTAGGGCTGGGTGTTTTCTAAATTAGTTTTTTATTTCCCTATGTAGAGGACAAAGGTTGTTAATATTGTAGGTGCTACAGTATCATTTGCCACGGGGGGAAGTACCTGACTGGAAAGTGAGTACGCATCTGGCTTTATTCATGCATGTCCATTTTGTGCTCTTGCTAGCTCATGGAAATCTTCCCCTCCCCTCCCCTCCCTCGCCTTTATCCAGGCTCTGAGACCGCACTCACTCCAGAGCTGAGTGCAGAAATGATTAACCAGTTTGTGACTGACCCTCTCCACAGCTTAGAGGCAGCTTTAGGGGGCCCTTGGATAGACGACAACCCCTGGGTGTATGGGATTCCATACAAACTGAAACCAGAGTAAAAGGCTCACACTTTATCTATCTGGAGGGACTCTGGTCAGGACTGGAGGGGTTAGCTGGTCTTTGTGGACACTGCAGTTCAATCAAAGTACACACAGCTCATCTGCAGAAGTAGCTCTATACAATATTACACCAGAGAAATGGGAAATTTCTACATGTGTTAGACCCAAATGCAGGCCTGAAATGTCTGTCTCCAAGGGGGATTTGGCACCCGGACATTAATGCTCATTAACGTCTTACTGTCATCTACTGTAAGGATCTGGGTCAAAGTCAGGGTAAGAGGGAAAAGTATCTTGCTGATGAGGAGAACTCTTTGAGATTCAGGGCTTAGCAGGCTGCTCGCAAACATTATGTCGTTCTGTGTTGAGGTCTGGTCTGGGCTACAGCTCACACAAGAGCAGGATGGCTGCCTCTAATGTATCTGGTCAGGGAAATAGGTGTGTCATGTGTGCCACTTCCTCACTAGTGTTTAGTGGAGGCAGTATTAGAGTGTTTGAGAGTTTTTAAGAGCAGCATCCTGAGGGGCTGTAAATGCAGCTGTAATCCTGCTCTCATCTGCTGAAGCACCAACTCAGCAATAATGTATAGCAGAAATCAATCTTGTAATTCAATACAAATTTGTATTAAATATATAAAATAAAAAATGATATACATATATTTAAGATGGTGTGATTGATTCGCATTGCAATGCAAGGCATATCCCAGACAAGTCAGGTTGTTTGAAGGGTTTCTAATACCTATGTTACACCAATATTATCGGAAAATGAGAATCTGTCTTACCATCTTTGCATTTTGCATGATATGAAGAAGAAGAAATTGCAGACAAAAGCTAGACCTCGGTGGCTATCAGTGGGTTTTTATGTTTATATGATAATTGTTTCAGTTTGCAGTGGCATTTTATTTTTAAAAACAGTATTTAAGCTTGTTTTAAGATAGGCCTTGTTTCACATTTTCAAACTGACACTAGTTGATTCTCCAAAACCCTTCAAAACCCTGGTCCTATTTTCATGTGGACTCGTTAGATTGAAGAGTGTTGGGCCATTTGGTTTCATCTGCATCACTGTCGTCCTGTTTGGAGGAGGCTTCAACCCCTCCACCGAGCTAACGCTAAGGCTGCTGCTGTTGTTCTCTTCTTTGATCAGACCCAGGCCCTGGGACAAATCAGGACACAGAACACGGCAACTTCAAGGTCGGCAGTGTTCAGTATATGAGAGAGGAGGTGGAGGGACTCGGTTAATAAGTGACAAAAGACTGCCATTTCCTGGTTCATGGTACCATATACAGGAATTAGAAAATAGTATGTTTCACTAAGTTTTTAAAGAAAGCAAACTTGACAGTTGCTTGGATTACATACATGATATGTCAGAACCTCGGCACTTTGACATTATTTTTTATTTCTTATAGTGTTTTATTTAACCATCTAGTGTTGCTCTATGGCAACAGTTACTTTATCTCAGTTTGACTGAAAGGCCGTTATAAGGAATACATGTTTACAACTTTCATCAAATTTAAAGGGTCAAAAAAACATTATTTTTATGTAGATTTTGTGACCATATCATTATCTGGATTGTAAATTACTCCACAGGTAATCCTGGTTTTAACTGACAAATATTCCCATATCCTATTTCAATTATACGTTGGGCCACTTTTGTGTACATTTCTAGTAAAAAAGCCCACAAAGGTTTCTCAGTATCCCATGCCTTGGAGTTTTTCAGGCAGCAATTTTTTGACACTTAACAGCCTGTGATCAGCCATTTTTGACGAAGATATCAAATCTCAGTTGGTGAAAATGAGATTCATATCAATAAATAATAGTTAAGGTTTGTGTGTGTGTTTTTAAGCTCCACTCAGCTATCTGCGCCTGCCTTCTGGCATCTGTCTGCACCTTCTGTGTTTGTGTGTGTGTGTGTGTGTGTTTTGAAACCGGCACCCGACAGATCAGTCGCGAATCGGCAGCTTTAATCTGTGGCTCGTTTCAGTTTCAGTTCAGTCCCGGGAGAACCCAACACTTACATATCCAGCTACTCTTTCTCATCATCAACATCACCACCGCTCACCAATGCTCTACAGCTTCACTATTCAAATCCTAGCGTGATAATTCCTCACATAAGCCCCTTGACACACAAAGATATTTACCTCATAATTACTCACACAGTCCCCATGTCTCCCATCAAACTGTCTTCCTATGTGATGCTGCCCGTGCTCTTGTTTGACTTAACCTGACTTAACCCGATCACCCTCATAGAGGAGGACAGAGACACGCAGCCTATTCATTCCCTGTAACATGCACTGCAGTGTGATATTACACTGATCTTCTTTTGGTTACAGCTCAGGGATATTGGGTTTTCGTATAGCAGCTCAACAGACTTTAAAAGTTTGGACTATAGTGATAAATAACTTTCAAGAATCTTAAAGTTTGAAGGGAAAATACAAGGCACAAGGGGAGAGCAAAAGGATTATATGATTGATTGAATGATTTTCATTCAAGGAGTTTACGTTTACACCCCCCCGTCTGTGTGTTTATTGGTTGATTTGATTACCATGGATCTTGGTTGAGTGATGCATTATGGGTCCGGATGGAATCCATTACATTTTGGTAGGGAGCCCAATCACGGTGTGGATCAAGAATTTTTTTTTCACTTTCCTCAACATTGCAAGATAAGTGTTTTTTTGGGGCATTTTCATTGATTTGCCAGGTATGTTTAGAGGACTGTTATTTACAAGTGTGTGAAACTCAGTGGAGATCCAAATAGAAATAAGGATTTGATAGATTTAAACGTGGTTTCATAAGGGGCTTTTGGGCCTTGGTGGAGGTATGTGATCTACTCAAGTTTCATTCTAGTTAATTAGTTATATATGTCAGGAAAAAATATGTGCTGGGTTCAGCTTCGTAAATTTGTTGTTGATAGTTTTTCTGTTTCACGTTGTTATATATCTAATACCTTTTGGTCAATTGTGACTGAATTTATGTAACAGATGTGTGACAGGTGTATAAATTACAATTAGGCGGCTTTATATCAAAAACCAAGCCTGGTTTCTCTTCTTAAATGACTGTTTCCTTCATCGGCTATGCACTAAAACATGGTTCAGACCGGCCTTAATTTAATTCCACGGAGTGTTAAGTGCTAAATATTCTAGACAAGTGGATATCTTTGAAAAGACTGTTCGCCTTCAAGCAATAAAATAATTGAGCTGTCATCGCATTAGTGGGGTTCTTCCCAAGCATCGCAGGCTGGTGCAATTTTGTGAGGACTCTGCCGATTGCCACTGTGTTTTGAAAAGCTTCCTCACTGAAGGCTCCCTTTTAATGTCTCGTACCAATTGGCATCTTGTTCGCTGCTCTATTATTTCCGTCTCTTTCCCCTGCATCCCTCCTACTCTCTCTCTCTCTCTCTCTCTCTCTCTCTCTCTCTCTCTCTCTCTCTCTCTCTCGCTCTCTCTCTCTCTCTCTCTCTCTCTCTCTCTCTCTCTTTCTCTCTCTCTCTCCCTCCCTCTTGCTCCCTCTCACTTTCATGCCAGGAGATCTGGGAAATAAACACAAATGTTGTCCTCTCTCACGGACACTCTATCGAGTTAATAATGGCTACATTTTTTTGGGCCGGAGCAGCAGCTAAGGCCGTTTATTATTATGAGGGCTCTTTGGCACTCAACGGCAGGACATAAACAAAACCATCACTATGACAACACAAGGACATTCATGCAAAAAATGAAAAAATTGCCAAACTGTGAATGCATAAAGCAGAATTTACTCCATTTCTGCACGTTGAATATAAAAAAAATTCAGATTATATGTGTGTTACATGAAGTGTAAGTGTTAGCACAGTACTGTTTATGGTAGAATCTACAGGGAGTGACATTGGTGGCTCCATGCATACACAACTTTGACAATTTCTTTCTGTTCTGACGAGCATAAACATGACACATAAGTTGTGCGTTTTGGAGTCAAAAAAAAAAAAATATTCTCTCACAATCGCCCCTCATAAAGAAATCCAATGCTGTGTGCTGCCGAGCCTGATATGTGCTCTGCTCCCGATGGAGTCATTAGCTGAGTAAAATACTGCAGGATTTACATTCCCCCACGGTTCATACTTCACTAATTTAACATCTTTTCCCTTTCTTTTTCAGAGGAAATCAAAGAAGAGTCAGAGAAATTAAGGTAAGCAGCTGATCAATTATTTAAACCTGATATGGGTAATTTCATGGGTTTGTCTCTGTTTTTGCACATTCAGGCTAAAATTCAAGGCACATCTGCAAGTCTCTCCTTTGGTCAGACTAGTAAATGGGATTAGAACAGTGTGTGTGTACGCCTTCAAGCCCCTAGTGTGTTTTTGTTTGTGTCTCTGCCTGGTCTGTTCCAAACAGCCCCTTGTCTTCTCATTAATGGCATTACTTCAGCAGCCCTTGCCAGATTCTGAACTTGTTTTTGTGTGCGTGTGTGTTTGCTGTAAGCTCTGGCCAAAAGGTGGTTGGCCTGTTACCATGTGGGTTTTGGAATGAAACATGGCATGAGCATCACCTCTCCTTTTCCCTAACCTTTCTTCCTCCTGCCGTTTCATTTCCCTTTTAACATTTTCATCCCTCCCTGTTTCTCCTCTCAGAGATTCCTTTCCCCATTTTCACCACCTACTGTTTCTCCTTGGCTTTTCCATTTTATCCAAATTAGCGTTATCAGTAACCAACTCCATATGATTTCTACCCTCAAGGTGAGGAGTTCTACATTAAAGGTAGATCAATGTAGACACTATGTTCACATACAACTCATACAAACGCTGCTGCTTTTGGATTCAACTCAAGTATTTTTAGAGTTTGTACTTATTTTCACCATATGTAGATGCAATAGTCTCACAATTATCTGTAGAAGACTTTATATCCATCACATTAGGCCTATGTGTAATTTTATATCACTACATAGATACTTACATCTATATAAGTCTGTTAAATAAATTATGTTATGAGTTCACATTGTATAGTAGATATTATTGTTAATATGACTATTGTACTTCAGGGAAATAAATCAAATATATTATTTACATTATGAAGTGAATATGATGCCCAAACAATTTAGAATTATTTTTGAATTAGACAAAAATAGTTCAATTAAGAAAATGTAAACTTAACTCTAACGCCATTAGAGAAGTAAAAATAACCTTTTTTTATTAACGTGTGAAGTTTTCTTAGTTGTTATCTTACTACAACTGTTCAATTTTTTCCTTTATTCTTAGTACTTTTAGGCCTCCACCCCCATCTTGGCTCAAAATAAGCTACAGCCAGCAAACGGTTAGCTTAGCTCAGCACAAAAACTGGAAATCAGTCTGGTTCTGTCCAAAGCTGCCAAGATCCACCTAGAAAAACACATTTGAAGCTCAGTAATCACATTTAATATCTTCTTGATTTGATTTATGCACTCCAGGTGTTATCGATCTTCTCATCTTACCTCGTGAAGAAAGCGAATAAGAGTATTTTTAAAAACTTAAAACTCTCCTTTCCATGACAACTAAGCAAACTGCAACTATACTGATGAAGACCATGAGATACAGTGCCGTCTAGAGCTTCAGACCAAGACAGTAAATGGTCCTTGATTGCAATATTCAAAATATGATAAGATGCATCAATATTACTATCACTAAATACCAGATAATATGTACTGATACATAATATGTTATTGATTTAAAGCTGTACAAATATGTCTTCCCTTCTATGTACAGTACATGCTGCAGCAGCGAGTCAAGGACCGCCTGTGTTGTTCAAATAAAACCGAGTTAATGTCCACATTATGTTGAATAGGCAGTCTAAGTCTGACACTGGGCCGATTATGAGGCAGCGAGAAGATCATCTGACGTTAAGCAGAGAGTCCAGGAATAAGCGAGAGATGTGCTCCCTGCAGACGCACTACACAATAACACAGAGATGCAGACTGGGTCAGAGAACACATGAGCCGACGGAGTGGATGCTCTCTGCGTAATCACAGCTCCTCTTTGAAGTCGAAAAACGGTTTTGAAAATGGCGAGCGTACTGTTTAAAAGGTTCAAGGTTTTTTCTGAATTGTTATATTTATGCGCCGTGTTTGTATCTCGTCTCTTCTTGCTCTAATTCATTTTTAATTCATGCCTGTTTCATCTTTTGATTTCAGACACCTCTTGTTGTGGTTTTTTTGTTTCCCCTTCCTCACTATGCTCTTCAGCTACCTCCCCTTCTTCTATCTATCTCGATTATTTCCTGTTCCTTCTGTTGAATCCTCTTAAATTCATCTCTTTGTACCCCACCCCTCCCTTCCTTTTACGAGCCACTTCATCTCTCTTCTCTTCTTCTATTTGTCTCAATGATCGTAACCTGCTATTTTCCGTGAGGTCGTCCCTCTAAAAAGAGCTGAAGTCATCCTTTTTCATTGCCAAGGCATAAACAATGCAACCCTTCCCTCTCTTATCTGCCTCCCTCCCTTCTCCCTTCTCCCTCCCCTCCCTGCTCCTCTTTTTGTTCTAGCGAGTGCTGTCTGGGTGTGGTGGTTATGCTCAGGGATAGACGCATGAAAGCGACGGTCCATATTTTTTTTCTCTTTCTCTGCTTTAAAATAACAAAAAAATCAGAAATCAACGTATCATTTGATTTAAGGTTTAGCTGCTGGTCCGAGGACAGGAAATGCTTTGTCAGCTTGACCACATGGTGAAGTCTGAGCCTTGGGATTACCACCCCTCCCTTCAGAGAGATCAGGAACCATATTAAGCAGTCAGCCACTGTATTAAATTCAGTCGACTGTGATAAAGGTTTTGGTACTCTGCATTTTCCCTTGAGTAACTGGGTGCAGGGCAAGACGTTTTTAGGTTTAACATCCTGTTTGAGTAGTGGATTTTTAGCAGTAACTTTTCCATGCACTGTTAACTGTGCCTGGACGTCAGGGGGTGTGTGACCGTGTCAGGCCGATGTTTGAACGCTCATCTTTTTCCCAGTGACTTCAGTAGACAGACTGGACCGTGTGATCCCAGGGTTCTCACAGTCTCTTATCTCTCTCTTTTTTTTTCTTCTTCTTGTACTGTTCCTCTCTAGTCCACCCAGCGGAGACGGCAAATCTGGTTCCAGCACTTTACCACCAATCAAATCAAAGACCAACTTCATTGAAGCCGACAAGTACTTCTTGCCGTTTGAGCTGGCATGTCAGTCCAAATGTCCCCGCATCGTCATCACCTCGCTCGACTGTTTACAGGTCAGTAGCAGGACAAGTTGGCCTGTAGACCCCCCAATGTTTGCACTACTGTTTCTATGTTTCCACTGAATGTTGGATCCTACATTTGAAATACCTTTTAAAGATCTTTCCCAAAATTAAATGAAAAATAATTTCTGTATCATTTTTGTGCCTGTGTGTTCTAAACGTATCTGACTTGTAGAAGCTGATAGCATACGGCCACTTGACGGGCAGCGCCCCGGACAACACGACCCCAGGCAAGAAGCTCATCGACAGGATCATCGAGACCATCTGCGCTTGTTTCCAAGGGCCGCAGACGGATGAGGGTATTCAGCTACAGATTATTAAGGTGTGGTACCCCCCCGTGTCTTCTGCTACATCCTGGTCATAAAACACAGATACTTGATCAACATTAGATCAGCCATCACAGTTTTTTCCCCAACTAAATGATTTAGTGTTAAGTCAAGATCAGTATTCTCATGTTGCTATTTTGTTCATTGTCTGCACCAAAGTACAAAATGTAGTTGGTATTTCATGTAGAATGTAAGCTGTATTTTAAGGGTTTGTGACCTTTATAAAAGTCACTGACTAAAGTGTACCGTACAATCATACATACACATATAATAAATATTTTTGTGTGTTTTTTTGGAGTCATTACTGCTGAGTTAGAAAATGTTGCCCCTAACAAAAAAAGCATTCGCGATAGCAGCCTGAACGATAGATTTTAGATTTTATTTTAGTCTTGAGTGGCTGTTTATCCTCAAAGCTTCTCTGCTGACCGTAGGCATTATTGGGCGGAAGCTTAAAAAGCTCCATAGGCTGGAAAAGCCTCTTAGAACCATGAAGTCTTTTTTCCACCAGTTTCATCATCACTGAGGCATGAATGGTAACACTGCTGTATTTTCAAGTTCATATTTTGATCACATCCTAAATCTGTTTTGTTAGATCTTTATCCTGTAATCGGTTAAGATGAATGAGTTACACTGTGGGGAAATGTCCTCACAGAAAAATATGTGGTAACAGACGTAACATGTTATCTTTATTCTGGTCATACTTTTCACTTTCTTCCAGGCTCTGCTGACGGCAGTAACTTCTCAGCACATAGAAATCCACGAGGGCACTGTCCTGCAGGCCGTCCGCACGTGTTACAACATCTACCTGGCCAGCAAGAACCTCATCAACCAGACCACAGCAAAGGCCACGCTCACACAGATGCTCAACGTCATCTTTGCACGGATGGAGAATCAAGCAGTATGTCTGAGCCTCACGAAGATATTCACTTGTAGGACAGAATACATAGAAATACACATGTCAGAGAGAGGGTGAAATTGTACACTGACGAAAGCAATATAAAGCCAATTTAGTGATTTCAATTAAACTGCAAATCTTAAATTAAAATTTTTTGTTGTTGCCCTTTTAAATTGATGCAACTAATTACCACCAATTTTGACGTGGATTCAGATTGGACTGCAATATAAGCCTTCTGCTTGATAAGGTTACTCAAATCACATATTCCTGGTTTACTTAAAGTCTACTGTTTGTGCAGGCGGACATATTAGGTGTTGCCTTCAAAAAAAGCTTGCTCTAATGTCATCTTTTTCTTTTTGAATGACACTTTTCCCCTCCTCACCTGCCTCCCTCCCTTCCTTTTGGACACATAGCTTACAAATCACAAGCTATCTTGGTCTCTGGCCTCCAGAAAGCGTGACCGCCAGGTAAAGCGAGCAGGACTGCCGTGACTTGCCTGATCAGAACTCTCAAACTCTTCTCTGTGCATCTGTGTTTGCGCATCTTAGCCTTTTTCCTCATTCATTCATGCACTCATCCGTTTCCTTCCTTTGCTCCTACACTGCACAGGAGCAGGTTTGCTGTGTATCTCTTCCACCATATGCTTGCCGTGGCTTTTGTTGACTTGCCTACAAATTATCTCCTGCACCCAATATACATTTTACATTTTTAGTTTATGATTACTCCTGGTTGTGGTAAATGTTTCATCACAGGTCAGGTACACTTGTCTTTACAATTAGTTTTTTGTTAGGTTGTGTTTCTCCAAAGCCATTTATTTAGTTCTTATAGAACAATGAGCGACTGGAGTCAGACACAGACGGAGAAATATAAAGAAGCAGTCAAGGCTAGAAATGGAGAGACAAGGCAGACGTTTGAGGCAGAGGCCTATTGTTGTGTTGTCACTGCCCGCACAGTGTTGTGCTACTGCACGGAGGAGATCCACTTTCTGTGTTTGTGTGTAAATCTATCCTCCTGACTGCAGCTCAGCGTGGTATGATCGCACGCACTCACACACACAGGCACACATAGCCTTTGTCTCACTCACTCTCACACAGCCTTCACTATCCGACTGAGGTGGCATTTAAATAATGAGCTTAGTTTGTTTGAGCTGCCTCGCCTGTCCCCTCCAGTCAAGGTGCGTTTGTCTGGCCTTGTTACTGCTGCTCATAGTCAATACTAATTGTTGTTTCAGAGTGCTTTGTCATTCAATTAATCACTTACATTTAAATTTGACAGCAGCTGCACCATTAAATTGGAAGTGAATGGCTTCTCATTGGAGTAGTTGTGGTTTTAAAACGTAACAGCTTTAATGAAAGGAGTTTGTGTATTTAAGTGTGTATTTTAAGTAGATGTGAAAGGCTGTTCACGATTTGGCTTATAAAACAGATTGTTTGATTGTCCCTTGTTGCTAGAAAGGAAGATTAAAACACATGGCACACATCAGATCTCTGATTTATTCTGTTGGTTAGAGTCATTCATTTAAAAGCTAGTCTGCTCTTGATACTGGAGAAGGATCACCATCTTTTACCATTGTTTTGTAAATGTGTTACACTTTATATTTCTTACCGAACCCCACATCTCTTAAGTTGCTGTGCTTTTCTTCTTCGAGTCACTCAAGTCTGTATATTTTCTTATTTATGCCCAACAAATCTACAAATGCACTTGGATTGGAAATGCACCATATTGGCTGAGAGAATCTCCACTGCTTGTAAATGTGTTTGCTCTCTTTCTTTAAAACATGTTTGTTTTGGTGTTTGCTCTGAATTTGCATCTGCACATATAAGCATTTAAAAGAGAGGAGTTTTTTTCCTCTCAATGCTGAAATTAACCTTGGCTGCGACGCAATCTATTATCTTAAATAACACTATATTACTAACAACATGTATTCGGGAGGTCGCAACCATGACCAAGTGTCTTGTGACCCACTTCTAGCTCATGAGCTACCAAGTTAAAGCAATGCAACACTTTCCAGCTCTTCCTATAATAAGAGGCAGTGGTAAAACGTGTCAGTCATGCCACATCAGCCAGGTCACGGCTGTATGAGCCATATTTCTACCTGAAATTCCTTCGGCTAAAATAGACCAGGTCCACACCAGCCAGCATGAATTTTTCTCCACAAAGTTTGTCTTGGTGCTGTAGTTGTAGCATGGCCTACTTCTCACTGAGTGCATATTCATACACATTCCCATAAGGACACCCATCTGACTCTCCTGATGCTATAAAAAAAGATGACAAATGGTCCCTTAGCTGTGTTTTCCTCTCTGCTTTGACATCTGGAAGTGTTGTAGCTCTGCTGTGGGCTCACTGAGCCCTCAGGGAATCTAGACAGGTTGTACAAACTTGTAATTGCCGTTATGAGTTTGTTTATTTAGTCTTAACCTGTCTTTTTCCTCTGTGTGTGCGTATGTGTGTGTTCTATGTGCCCTTTCTCTATGGATGCTTTTCTTTTGTTCTTTGTGTGTACCGTCTGTGTGTTTTGTTTTCATTTTTCTGTCTGTTTGTGTGTGTGTGTGTTTGTGGCTGTGTGTGTTGCTTGTATGTGTCCCCAACCCGTCCCACAGCTGCAGGAAGCGAAGCAGCTGGAGAGAGAGCGACACCGGCAGCATTCCCCGGTCACCCAGCACACTGAGCCAGACTCCCCTCAGCTGCAGTCTCACACCCACCCACCGGGCAAGGGTTCGATCCAGGAGGCCAACGGACCCGTCACCCCTCCGACTCCCAGCATCAACATCCCATCCACCCCGTCCACCCCTTCGACACCGGCCGCAGAGGGCAGCAGCAGATCGGTGTCTGGGGAGCAGGAGGAGCAGCGGCCTGTGTATGAGAGCCCAGATCCAGAGAACGGCTCTGATTTCTGTGTGGCTGAAAATGAACAGACTGAGGCCGACCAAGCTACTGCAGCAGCACAGAGTAAGACACTTATTTTATCTTATTTTACTCTTCTTTTTGTTAAATTATCTTGAATTTTGATTAATACACAAGGAATTTATTTCACTGGCCGAAATATGGTCCATCATTTTGCTGAACATGTGCCCATGCTGATTACACAGTCTGTAATTTGATGTTCAATTCATTCAGGGCCCACACAAAAAGCCAGAGATATTTAAGATCATTATTCAAAGTATTGCATATCCATGCCGTGTGTATTTCTCTATAGAAATATTTGGAGCTATAGTGATCAGCGTGAATATTCATATTAAAAGCTTCACTCTCCCGTTTTGTTCAGTTTCATTCAGAGAAAATATAACTGCCAGAACCGGAATTTACTATTATGAATGATTTGATAGCACATTCATCCCTACAAAGACTCATTCACTGTGAGAATTGGTGTAAAATATGAAAAAATAGTCAAGTCATTCAGTGACTATGTAACTTTCTGCATGCTGGCCCAGAAACCTGCTCTGCCTATAAAATGATAGATCTCTAGTTAGAGAAAGAGTTAGACAAAAGCAATGATGTGTGTTCATTCTGAACGTGTGTGTGTGTTGTTCAGATGGAGCAGCCCAGCAGCATCCAGAGGCAGGCGAGGAGGAGGAGGAGTCGCCAAACTATGAAGAGAAAGCGCAGGAAATAGTGCAGAGTATTCTGCAGGAGGTCATCAATACTGTTGCAGGAGGTGAGACATATTTTTATTTTATTTTATTTTCATGTAACCTGTAAATGGCTGTCTTATTAGTTCTTATTAGACAGTGGTTAATTATGCTCTGATAAAATATTTAATCTCGCCAAATGAAAATTATCCTTTTATGTGCCCATTTGTAATAGAAGAAATAGTGTATAAATCTTGCTCCTGTTATTTACACACATTCCTTTCTTAGGTGCATATAGAAAAAAAGGGAGCACACAATAGTGATTATACAAGCTGCCTGTTGCATGACAGATAAACTGTGTTTCCAGGCTGGCGCCCTGTTTGGCAAACTAAAAGCACCTCTCCTGGTACAAATTGTGTCTGAGAGGCAAAGATGAAAAAATCTCCCAACCCAGCCCTCTGTAAATAAATAACTGCTTGTGTTACCGGGAAGCTACAGTATAATTTTCGGTCAGGTCAAGCTTCTTGAATTTGCCTCAGATGTTGAAAAAATAAAATAAAAAGGTACAGCACTCTTTCTTTGTGTGCAAAAAGTACAAAAAAAAGCAGCTTTTTTTCTATGGCCACAAAAAAGGCTTTATTAACTTGCACAAAGAAATATGGCTTTGACGTCCCTTTTCAAACCCACTCTTACCCTTGAGCATTCATTTGAAAAAGGGGCTTCCATCCATCAACCTGAAAGTTCCTTAAGTGCTTTCAGGTTTGGGAAAGTGCTGTTTCCCAACGTGACGCTGTGTTTTTCTCTCTTTGTACTTGACCAGAACATTGTGTGAAACTCCACAGTGAGATCTGAGGCGTTAATGTTGCCTTGTCAGAAATAATACACGATGGAGGATGCTTCATGTTGTTAATGCTCCATTTATTGAGACTTGAGCAAATGGTGCTTGTCAATCAAACTCGTCCCCACTCCGTCACCACAGGAAACTGTCTGGACCCGGCGAACCTCTGCTCTGACACAAAGGAATCTGGCGGCGAAAGTGAACCAGCAGAGTCGGAGCCGGAGCCGGCTGAAGCAGCGACCGAGGGCACCCAGAGCTCCCTGGACGACGAGGGCACCCTGGGTAGCGACAGTGAGCATGTCCACGCCAACGGCATCCCCGGCACGCCCATCTCAGCCAGTTTCACCCCCTCGCTGCCTGATGACAGACTGTCTGTCTCATCCAATGACACTCAGGTGAAGGACGGATCTCTCTTTTTTTTTATGTCTTACTCCTGTTTATAAAACCAGTTAATTTCTTCTTAAAAAATATTGCTGTAGAGGCTGAGAGTCAGCGGCAAATTAACTTAATTTAAGTGAACATCAATTTATGTGAACATATTTCCTGGAAAAAGTCTTATGTAAAAACCCGTCTCCTCAGCTATATTCGAGATCTACAATTATGTTTGATTGCACTCCTTAGTGATTAAGGTTAAACAAATCTAATATATCGGTGAGCTTAGAATCACACTTTCATGTCGAGTAGGCTTCAGTGAAAGAGATTGTTGCTCACAGCAGATATTCATATATCTGTTGCTCTGCAGGAGTCAGGAGCTGCACCGGGACAGCCACCGGGAGCTAAATTCTCCCACATCCTCCAGAAAGATGCCTTCCTCGTCTTTCGCTCTCTCTGCAAGTTGTCGATGAAGCCGCTGTCAGATGGACCACCTGATCCCAAGTAAGAATTAATTCCATGCAGGGGCAGTTACATGTAGGTGGTATATTTTTGGTAAGTATTATTTACTTGGTCATATTCTATTACCTCCACCAAGCAGGATTATGCAAAAACTACTGAACCGATTTTATGAACTCTCTTTAATATTGCGTGATAGGGCGTTAGTCTTGGCAGAAATATACGCTCTATGAGTGCCCTTCTAGTAATAATATACTTTTAGACATTGAAGTATTAGTAGATGATATTGATAGTTAAAGTCTTAAACTGTTCAACTATTAAAACTAGCAATAGCTCGTATCTGCAGGAAAGAAGCCTGAAGTAAGTGTGATGTTTATGGATGTTGGAAAACTGTTGTCAGGGACCATTTGAAGTTTAGCTGAAGTTATTAGCTGGTGATAGTCAACTGATCGATGGCTATTCAACAAGAAACAATTAGTCATTGAAGTAATTTTTTTTTTTTTAAGTTTAATATTTACTGGTTTTCTGAGAATAACAAACCATCTTTGGGTTTTGTTATGTCGGCCATTCTGGGAAAATGTAATGAAGATGTTTCAGTCTTTTAATGTTATGAACACCAATCAATTTCTTTGGAAAGTAATAATGAGTAGTTGCTTTCTTAAAACAGTAGTGCATCCCTTCCTCTAAAGTCTCAACCAACCCTTAATTCAATTACATATGTTTATGCCGGAAACAATAGTGGACATAATTTGTGAAACTAATTTGGTTATTTACAGAATTTGTTGTAATTGAAGTAGTACTCATAGTCTGCTCAGAAAATCTAGTTTATTTAACTCTGGGTCGATGAACTTTGAGGTTAGTAACAGGTACGCCGAGCCAGTGTTGAAGAAATTATTCTGTATGAGTGCGTTGGTTGTAAAAATAGACACGAGTCATGATTTTAAATGAGGAACGCTCTAGCGACAACCTCAGTGTTTTGATACAAAGGAGACAATGAGGCATTGCTCAGCATTTTATGAATCACTTCCTGTTTTCATGAAGCACCGAAGCTACTGTTAACGGTTTCCCATTTTTAACACACAAAAAAGAGGAAGGGGATAATCTGGTTTGGCCATCATTCGATATTTCTTCTGACTCTGATTTGCCAGAGACATCTGATTGGCTCGCCCTGATAGCAGCTTTTGTGAAACAGGATTTCCTGCATCTGGTCTCTGTGCATAACTCAATTCACACTGTGTCTGCTGTGTGACTTCCACATTTGTTTATGTACTGCTTTGTCTTTTCGCTCTATTGGATTTTTATATCGCAAAGTGACATTTGACACGTGGGTGAGCGTATGTGTGTCTGACCGACATGGCCGTGTCAATTACCTCAGCAGTAATGTTCCATGTCAGTGCAGCACCAGACAGAAACCTTTTACTCTTCTAACGCAGTTGCTCTCCCTGATGTTTCACTCTGTGTAACGTGCACATACAACACAGCACACAGGCTGAACAGCTGCGTTATTATAACCTTAACTATCAGAAACTACTTGGTATCATCAGGCTGGTTTAAAAACAACAACACAACTGTTCTCCTTCGAGGACCTATCATGTTCCTGTTGGACACCAATGTTTATTTCTAGATCGAAATGTAGAAAAGCACTTAAATTCAAACAAAGATGAATGTTGTACATATATAGTAAGTATAAACACATCTTCTTGAGGGGCGGCAAGGTGATGTTGTCACTTCAAAACAAAAATGTTTGAATTCTGTTTTTGCCAAGATCTTCCTGTGTCTGCGTGGGTTTTCTCCGGGTACTCTGGCTTCCTCCCACAGTCCAAAGACGTGATTATTGGGCTTAGGTCAACTGGAGAATGTGACTGTGAATGGTTATTTGCGTCTGTTTGTTGGCCCTGCAATACACTCAAGTTTTTTTTGGTATATTTATTGTGGATTAGTACTTACTTTCTGGTGTTATTTTATTTATTATGTGAGGCACTTTGTGAGTTTGGTCTGAGGAAGCTGTAATAAACTTTTTAACGTACTCGATTCATCTGGATGTTCTTTTACCTTTGCTGAATGTGTAAATGACCATCAGTTAAACAAAGTCTTTGTTCAGATTCAAATGAGGTTTTTGTTGTAGTTTGATATAGTCTTGCATCATTTCCATTTTCTTTTTTTCTATACCCACATTACCTTTAAAATTTAGGTCAGCTCTGACTGAAGTTGTCTCATCTCATCATGACCATCTTACTGCCACTTGGAAAAGAAGTAGAGACACATTTTTGTTGTGCCACTTAAGTCGTCTTTTGTCTGCTCACCAGAGATTGAAGACATTTCAGAGAAGCAGCAAATCTCAGCATAAAGCTGCCGAAAGTGTTTTTTAGCTCAATTTTTTTCTGTCCTGCTGCTGCAGAACGAGAAAAAATGCGGGGCTTTGATTTAGTTGTCCTGCGTTTCTTTGAAGGCTGCCGAAGAGTTTTACTCTCTGAATCAGTAGATACAGGACAGAATAGATGTGCATCACCCTGCTGTTTGTTTGAGTTGAAGGACATACGGCTTAACTTACTTGGTTTTCAGTTTTATCCCTGAATACATTGTTTTGACATGTTGATGCTCATCAATTGGACAATCTGGTCTCAGATATTTGAGTAGATGTCTGTAAAAATGCTTTAAGTTGTTTTAACGTCACAGCCAGTCTCATTCTGAAAGCTTAGAGAACTCTTGTGTTGTATAAGAGCTAAAGATGCAAAGTCCTCCAGTTTATGTACAAACATAATACACACTTTCAGTCGTCGCTCTGTTACTGTGTTTTAATTTCATCAATATATCATCATCTCTTTTCCTTATAAAATATTCACACAGACTTTATAATAATATTCCTCTGAAGTTCACATCATTACCAGCTCTCTTTGACTTTATTTTTTATTTTTGTGGGTCAATGTCAGAATACACAAATACTTTTACAGAGAGAATTCTGCCCTTCAAAGCTACACATTATTTTGTGTTTGTTTTCTCTGATCTGAAACACAGCTTGATTTTTTTTTCCCCTCCTCAGGTCCCACGAACTGCGATCAAAGGTCCTGTCCCTCCAGCTGCTTCTGTCCATCCTGCAGAACGCCGGGCCCATCTTCAAGACCAACGAGATGTTCATCAACGCCATCAAGCAGTACCTCTGCGTGGCCCTGTCCAAGAACGGCGTCTCCTCCGTGCCTGAGGTCTTCGAGCTCTCGCTTTCCATTTTCCTCACGCTGCTCTCTCACTTCAAGACACACCTCAAGATGCAAATCGAGGTAACGTATTGACCATCGTCTATTGCGCAATTAAGAACATTTCAAGCTTTGTTGTAGCCTCGTGAAGTTTAAGTGTAGAGATAGAAAATAAAATGTATGGCTCCTCTTTTCATCCTGAGAAGTTGGATTCTTCCAGTTTTGCATCTGTTGCATTATACTGTTGAAACATCAACACTTCTTGTCGGAAAGCAGCTGTTTCTGGCAGCTGACAGTCTTTCTGGGAACCACAGGAAACTAATAACCCAAGTGACAAGGCTGAGGGAAAGTGGGGGAAAAATATTAAATAGGAATAACTCACAAAATGCACCTGAAATTGTGATCTTTTCAGTGTTTACCTGTTATACATTCTGGTATTGACACAGATACTATGTGGGAGACCTGGTAGTGCTGTAACATTCTGCCACCTTGGTGTCATTGAGTTGCTCGGAAAAGTCGGTAACGAGTGACCTCAGCCTGCTACAAGTGCTGCGTCCACAAGAGAAAATTAACGACGGTGTTGTACGGCTGTTGTTTTCACATGGTCTCTATCTGCAGGTGTTCTTCAAGGAGATTTTCCTGTACATTCTTGAGACGTCCACAAGCTCCTATGACCACAAGTGGATGGTCATACAAACCCTCACTAGAATATGTGCAGGTTTGTGTCAAGAAATCCTCCCAATAATTCTGATTATTTGTGGATAATTGACGTATTTGTCAAGTATTTGTACTCACATTTTAAAGGTTGGAACATTTAATTAATCCAATGGTTCTAATTAACCTTTTGTACATTATGTAATTTGTCTGGTGCATCAGAGTCAGTGCAGTGTAAACAGTCTGTATTTGTTTTTATAAATTCTCACTGACAAACTCCATATGTGTCCCATCTGTTTCTGTCAGATGCCCAGAGTGTGGTGGACATCTATGTGAACTACGACTGTGACTTGAATGCTGCTAACATATTCGAGCGTCTTGTCAACGACCTCTCGAAAATTGCACAGGGTCGCGGGGGCCACGAGCTTGGCACAACGCCGCTGCAGGTTATTTCCTCCTACTTTTTAAAATATTCTTTTTATTTGCATCAACAGTATTTACTTGACATTGTAAATTTTTTGGTGACTATCTTTAGGAGCTGACCCTGAGAAAGAAAGGTCTCGAATGTCTTGTGTCCATCCTGAAATGTATGGTGGAGTGGAGTAAAGACCAATATGTCAACCCCAACTCTCAGACGAGCCTCGGTGAGACACAAATGCAACATGAAAACTTTGTCTTTAGACTCATCGCCATTAATTCATGTCTTCTAGCTCAATAAGGTAAACTAGTCTCTCTAGTTACACAGAGATTAACTGTTGAAATGGTGGTCACATCAGTGTTCATTAAAGATATAATATGTATACGTTCTTCTTTAACACGTCTGAAAACGATTAGACCCATGTTAAATACTTTGTGGAAACCTAGAGAAATCCTAGCTTTTACTCAAGTTAGCAAGAAGTTTCATTTTGGTCATTTATTTGCGTCATATCCGCTTTTCCCCGTGGCTTTGCATGTCTTTGTTGTAACTATTGTCGCAAATGTGGTATTATGAAGGAAAAACACACTGTTAGGCTGTTTCCTTCCACTGTTTGTATTGGTCACTCGTGATGGTATACAATTATTCATTGCCGTTTGCCACATAATGTGAATATAACTTTAATACATTACCTCATCTGTGAACTAGATTGAGCCTTAGATATGTTTTCATTGGAAGTGGTGGAACTCCCATGATCCATCCCATGGTGCTTTGTGAAGTTTTGGAATGAGGGACCCCTTGTGGCCGAATTTCATATTGTGTGTTTAAACTCCAAGGGGAAGTTGTACTGTCAACAAGTGATTCAGATGTCACATCCAGGAAAAGTTTGTGTTTTTTTAAATTATTTTACATAAGCAGATTGTTGTTTTTCCTCTATCAGGAGGAAATTTGTCCTTTTTTTAAAAAGATGAAACCGTCATTGAGGTTCATTGGGGTTGTTGATTAGGCTCACATCCATCTGCCTGGCTGTAGTCAGTTGTAGCATTGATAGTGTTGGTATTCATTAGGGAAGCGGCCGCTTCAAGGGCGAAAGTGAGAGTTCATTAGCTCAGCTCCAGCCAAAACGTGACAGTGAGAAAAAGCCTGAAAATAAGAGTGCAGGCGGTTCTTAATCCAGAAGGTTGTAGTCTAAAATAGAGCAATAACTTAGGCTGAACCATCCTGAATTACCCCTTCTACAGCACATCCTGTGTGTTGAGCTGCCCCCCAGGTATTCTGCGCACCAGAGAATGTCTGTTGTTTGCTAAAGGAGCAGCTCAAAGGAGAAAGTGCAACTTTTTTCCAAGAGGGCCTGAAAACCACATGCTCACCTCAGCCCGAGCCATCAGGACAGGGCAGAGGGAGTTGCATTCACTCGCAGGTACATTATCTTGTCAAACCATGACAAGTCGTTAGTCATCCAGATAAAAGCTCATACTTCAGAATTAGAATTTTGAATGGTAAATTTGTCCTGTTGGCATCTCATACAATTATGATTTCTCATTACACAACACTGAATTTGTGTCATGCTTAATAGGATTACAGAACAATATTCATCTCTGTTCCTTCAATTGTCCTTTGTGTCATTTTTCTCCCTTTTTATTGATGACTTCAAAGCAAGAGCAGGTAATAGTCAAATAGTCAGAGTGTTTATTACAACGTGTTGCTGTGGTGGGAGTTCTCCAAATTAAATCCTGTTGTGTCTGTAGATTTGCACAGTTTTGTATTAGTCTTCTGATATCTAATCTGTCATGTTACTAGGGGCTACTCACTTAGATCCCATAGATTATAACCAAAGTCACGTTTGGATTCATTTTAACTAACGGGAAGGCACCTGTTGTGTACTAAAGGTCTTTGCCTCACATTAAAAATAATCTAACTAATATCTAGGAATAGACTTTGAAGTGACCAGGATAATTTCAAGGTTATTCTTTTTAATTTTTCAAGAATTGAGAGAACCACAAATCGTTTTCGTTTTATATCCTCCTGCAAATAGAATAATAATACGCATCTGACTCAATATGCAAAGTTATTGTGCATGACATATTTTTTTGGATGAGGGATTAAATAAAAACATCGAAAAGATATACAAACTTGGAGCGCAAAGACCTTTTAATGGGTGAAAATATTGGTTTGTTATTATTTTGAAGATGTTATTTAGGATTTCAGTTCATTCTCCCTCTCCACCTCCCTCTGTATTCCTCCACCTTTTGTCATCTCTTCTGTGGGTGACACCCTGCCAGCTCACATTACCGTGGCCGTGTCCTGAATGTTTTAAAGAGTTTCCAATGTGTAATCAGACACCTGGCCTTAGTGCAGAGTTACTGGGTGGACATATTATAGCTGCAGTGAATCCTCAAGTTCGTCTCCACAGGCTTACCAACATCTCAGGCCTGTAAGTTCTGTGTTTCCTCTTTGACACCCTGAGGCTTTTTAGATGAGCCACCTTTTATAACAAACCTCCCTCCCTGTCCTTCCTTGCACCTGCTCTGTGTGCATGTGTGAATAAGTGCATGTGAGCTAAACCAGTGTTGCATACTCTCCCTGCCAAGAACAATCATTAAGAAAATACCCCCAGGGTCATTTTGAGCCGTGCTGCAGTTTCCCTTTTCAATTACTCCCACAGTTCCAGCTGTTCTAGCTCATGTTTTAAGCCTCCAGGCTGAGTTTGTCCCAACAAAAGAGTTTCAATTTAAAAACTCATAGCTATGTGGCGGTTTCAGGGGGTTTGCTTCTAGAGGAACAGTAGAAATACTTTGTTTATTTTGACGTATTCCTTTTTTTTTACACCTCAGGCCAAGAGAAACCAGCAGAGCAGGAGAGCACAGAGACTAAAGCTCCTGAGACCATAAACCGCTATGGAAGTATCAACTCTCTGGACTCAACAGCCTCATCTGGCATTGGCAGCTATAGCACCCAAATGTCAGGCACCGACAACCCCGAGCAGTTTGAGGTCCTCAAACAGCAAAAGGAGATCATCGAGCAGGGCATTGATCTGTAAGTTTCACTACACACACACAAACACACACACTTTTTTTATATTTGTTTTGTTGATACTATGGAACTGAATTGGGAATTTCTGTCGTCTTGATTCTACTCAGGTTCAACAAGAAACCAAAGAGAGGAATCCAGTACCTTCAAGAGCAAGGCATGCTGGGTACAACCCCAGAGGACCTGGCTCAGTTCTTGCACCAAGAAGAGAGGCTTGACTCGGTAACAAGTCTTCATCTGTTTTTTTTAGTTTCCCTGATAAAGTGCTCAAAACTCCAAATTAATATCTGGATCTATTGAATTTAAATGTGGTTTCATAAAGTTCCTTGGCAGAGATATCAATGCACTCTACCGAGAGTTATTTGAGTTTGCTACTTCATTCACATCGTTATTCACATCAACAGGATTGTCAGCATCATCTTTGTGCCGCCTTAGTTATTGTCACAGATCTAGAAAATATGCCTGTGACAAATTGCGGTAAATTGTTGTCTCTCAAAGGACTAGATAAAAACTTGTATTGGGTTTGTGTGAGTCGTGATAAAGAAAGTTATCATAGCAGCAAACAAAGCGGAAGTACCACTCAACACACCTGACCTTGTGCCAACCAAACCACACGGAAGCTGCAGAGTTATCTAATGTCTGTTCCTCAACATTAAAATGACACTCTGATCTAGAGTATATATATATCCTATATGTTGAAATGTATTTTCTACCTCTGTTTCCCTCTTATGGCGAGAGAAATGTCAGGTGCAGGGTTTTAGACTCATGTATGTAATATTTCAGTATTAAAAATACGTCTGACCTCTTCTCTTTTTCTGTCTTAGACGCAAGTGGGAGAGTTCCTAGGGGATAATGACCGTTTCAATAAAGAGGTGATGTACGCCTACGTGGATCAAATGGACTTCCTGGGTAAAGACTTTGTTTCCGCTCTGAGGACGTTTTTGGAGGGCTTTCGGCTCCCCGGTGAGGCCCAGAAGATCGACCGGCTCATGGAGAAGTTCGCAGCAAGATATCTGGAGTGCAATCAGGGGTGTGTTGTGGTTGGAAGATCCTGACAATAGAAATAGCTGAATTCGATTTTGTCTGGCCTTCATTCTGTACAACATGCTGTTAAATTAATCTGAATTCTCTCTTTCCCTACCTCCCTCTGCCGTCAATTTTCTAGACAAACCCTGTTTGCCAGTGCTGACACGGCATATGTCCTCGCCTACTCGATCATTATGTTGACGACAGACCTTCACAGCCCGCAGGTAAGCACTCCACCTCAGCGAGACGGCAGCCTTTGGGAATGAGTCTCGACAGCAGTCATTTCCTCAGATATTTCAGTGTAAATCACAGGGTTTTGCATGAGCAGCCTTTCACCCACATCTCTGCTGTTGTTGTCTGCGAAGGTGAAGAATAAAATGACAAAGGAGCAATACATCAAGATGAACCGCGGCATCAACGACAGCAAAGACCTGCCCGAGGAAAATCTCTCGGCCATCTATGACGAGATTGCAGGGAAAAAGATCGCCATGAAGGAGACGAAAGAGATCACGATGAAATCCAACAAGCACAGTGAGTCTCACTGATATGAGATGTCTCATAAACGTAATAAACACTGAGACAAAGCTTCCAGATATTATCCAGAGCCATTTACCTGATACCATTGTTGCTTTAATGGCTTTGGATTACACTTTCAGTCACCATAGATATGTCAGATGTAAACTGATTAGATAATCTGCAGGCACTCGTGAATCATTGTCAGATAAGATCACACGGAAATTATGGGTTGACCATAATTTCCTTGTTTCGTGTCTGCTGGGAGTTGAGTACGGTCACATGCACATGCCCAAGGTCCCATTCATTTAAAATGATGGTCTGCAGCGGCACGTGGATCATTCTAGAAGGGAGGTTTATTGTACCTGGAGCACGCACAGTCGAGGGGTCAGCACGGCCACAAATCTTGGCTCCAAATCTTGTGTACCCGCGCAAACGTGGGTGGATGGATGACAACATTAATGAGAAACTATAGCAGCCCATAGGAAACTGGCGGGTACAGAAACCATGAATTTGCCTTAAGAATCATCAGGTGGAAATTAACCACAGTCACCCATTCACTAGAACTCAACTTTCACAGCTGTTTTTAAACGGTGTGAAAAATGACACAGGTTTTTTCACATTTTGCATTTTTACGTTTTGTCTCTCGACAGTTTAGCTTCTTTCTGACACTCGTGAGATGAAAAGCTGCCATGTTATCTGTGCTGAGCTGGTCTGTTGTTGCTGTAAAAAGCAAACGTGTGACCCTCTGCTGATGATTGTCACTCAGGTGTGGCAAGTGAGAAGCAGAGGCGTCTGCTGTACAACGTGGAGATGGAGCAGATGGCCAAGACGGCAAAGGCGCTGATGGAAGCCGTCAGCCATGTCCAGGCTCCCTTCACCAGCGCCACACATCTGGAGCACGTCAGGCCCATGTTCAAGGTAACACAAGCAGACGCACGCAGATGCAGTGTAAGGCACTGACACATGCCGAAGCTCATCCCCCCCTCTATTGTTCCTCAGCTGGCGTGGACACCCTTCCTGGCTGCTTTCAGTGTGGGTCTTCAGGACTGTGACGACACCGAGGTGGCCTCTCTGTGTCTTGAAGGCATCCGCTGGGCCATCAGGATAGCGAGCATCTTCTCCATACAGGTACAGCTGTCAGAACTGAAGGATTAATGTGCACTTCTTCAGCCTGCAGCATTTCTGACACACTGCTTTTTCTGTAACAGTTGGAGAGGGACGCGTACGTCCAGGCGCTGGCCAGGTTCACGCTGCTCACTGCCAGCTCCGGCATCTCAGAAATGAAGCAAAAGAACATCGACACCATCAAGACCCTCATCACTGTGGCCCACACTGATGGCAACTATCTGGGCAACTCCTGGCACGAGGTTAAAAATATTTTTGGTCTTCACTGTCTTTCGCGCACGTTCCTTACAAAACTCTCTTCTATATAACCTCAACCCATCTATCTCCTTCAAATCTGTTTTCTTAATTCGTGCAATGAATCAAAACAGGTCTAAATTTCCAAAGTGATAAATGTGTATGTTTTTGACAATTAAGCACAACAGGAAATAAAACAAACACAGTCCCTTATGGGTAATCATTTTCAGAAGATGTCTAAAAGCAGCAACCTTGTATTAAACATAAAATAATGTCAAAGTTCAGCTACACAGTATTTATTATATTTGGCTCGCAAAACAACCACAACAAGTTTTCAATTCAGGTTACATAAAATTTTAGCTGAACCTACCAAAAAAAATCCTTATCCTTCACTCTTGTAAATACGGCACTGTCTAAATACGTCTCCTCTCAGATCATGAAGTGCATCAGTCAGTTGGAGCTGGCTCAGCTGATCGGTACGGGGGTGAAGGCACGCTACATCTCAGGGACGTCGCGGGGCAAAGAGGGCTTTCTTACAAGCACCAAGGAGCAGAGCAACGATGAGTACCTGGGTCTAGGTCCGACATGTTCTATTCTTTGATTGGAAGCAGTAGTTGTAGTAAATTAGGTCAAAATAAAACATGTTTTTCTTTGTTTAAATCCTCTTTCCTTTTCTTTGTAGTCGGAGGGACAGTGGACCGAAAGCAGATTGCCAGCATTCAGGAATCCATTGGCGAGACCAGCTCTCAGAGTGTGGTGGTCGCAGTCGACAGGTACTGTAGTCACCCTGACAATCCAGACATCTGTGCTCAGTTTCTTTGGTTGAACTCCTATGTCTTTATTTTTTCTTCATATAATTGCTTTCAGTGCATTGAATGGGGTATAATTAACTAAAATCCTTATAAAAAAATATGACGTTTAATGAAAAGGAGCACAAACTGCACATTCAAATCCAGTGAAACATAAACTTGTTGCGCAGGTAGTATATCATAAACAGAGATTTTTCATTTTGCATCCGTCGTTGTTTCAAATCTCACGTGTCTCCTAAATAATCACTAATTTTTTCCTCTACTTTAGGGTATTCACAGGTTCTACCAGACTGGACGGCAACGCAATAGGTGAGTGTAGCTGAACTACCTTCCCACTGTATTATACTTTCCCCTCCAGGTACATTCTTTCTATTTTGTATCACAGTGACTCACCTTCCCTGAATAAATCACCCTCTCTGCACTCATGTCAACATCTTGTATCTGTTTTCAGTTGATTTTGTGCGCTGGCTGTGTGCTGTGTCCATGGATGAGCTGGCCTCGCCCACACACCCACGTATGTTCAGCCTGCAAAAAATAGTGGAGATCTCCTACTACAACATGGGCCGCATCCGGCTGCAGTGGTCCAGGATCTGGGAGGTCATCGGGGACCATTTCAACAAGGTGGATGAGGGTTTGGTCACTCACTTCAGGGTGGTTGACGTGAGACACAAGCACATTTTTTAAGGTTCATAGTGGAGGATTTAGTTGCAGTGAGGCTGCAAATTGTAAAACCAAATGAATACCCCTGCCTTTCCAAGCATAAAGGGGAATAAACAGTAGCACAGAAGAAGAAAAACAGAGAGCAGAGGAAAAAAAGTGTGAGCATCAGGGGAAGCGCTGAGGCTGGAGTGCAAAAAATCTAAGCACAAGCAGTGTATATTTGAGAATAAGCGCCAGGTTTGAGTGAGAGCCTCACAAAATATGGAAGTTAAATCAATACATCTTGCTCACAAACTACAACACTTCTGAATACAGATAGGAAAGAAAAGAACAGTGGCCTTGTGTTTGGTTTGTCTGTTTTGGGTTACAATAGAAACATGAGGGTGCAACGGGACTCAATATAAAATGTTCTTTATAAGATAACACCAACAACGATTCTTAGTTTAATAATTATGACTATAGTTTTAAGTATAAGCAGAAAACTTTTTGGCACTTTGGTCTTCAAGGACACATACCTCACAGACGCTCAGTGAGGAGCTGTGAACTGGGTTCGGCATGTGAACTCAAATCCTCAGTTATCCAAAAATAAATAAATATATAAAAATCAGTGTGCTGTGTCTGAAATATGTTTTGTCTCTGTGCAGGTCGGCTGTAATTCCAACGAAGATGTGGCGATCTTCGCCGTTGACTCTCTCAGGCAACTGTCCATGAAGTTTTTGGAGAAGGGGGAACTGGCTAATTTCAGATTCCAGAAGGACTTCCTGAGGCCTTTCGAGCACATCATGAAAAAGAACAGGTAAAAATAAAACAGTGCATATATTTGTGAGTAGGTGCTTGTTGTGATTCCAATGTCAGGGTTGTGCAAAGACATTTTCTGTATTGTGGATGTGACTGGTCACTATTTCTGGACTGTGGACACACACACACAAACACATAGGGGATCAAGTCGCACTCCCCTCCTCCCCTCAGCCCATCTCTGCCTTCATAGTTATTCATTCTCTCTCTGTGTGTTGTTTTTGTTGCAGTGAGTAAGCGTATTGTTTGGTCGTTCACTCAGAGAAAAGCAGCACGCCAACATTTTGACCGTCCCCTTTCAGTCGGTTGGTGTTTCCCTCCCAGGGAATTGGCGACGAAGCCTCTTTCTTTTTCTCTCCTTGTTTATCACAAATCCATCTTGAATGGAATTTTTACAGCTATCGCGTATAAATGAGTTTGATTTAAGCGTCGCAATTATCGGCATGAAGCACATCTGAAGGCAAGCTGTTTTACTCCACCACACTTTTCATTGATGTGAAAGAGTAGCGGTGCAAATATAAATCCACCCACACGCTGAACAGACTGAGGGCTTCGACAGAGAGGAGATGGCAGACGGCCATGTAAACCCTTCAGCACAGTGTGTCCATTAGACTCACTCATGCTGCCCTCCTCTGTGGTGTGTGTGTGGGTTCTTGTACAGCTAGTTTTGTGAGGACCAGTCTGAGTCTAAAACCAACAGAGTGAGAACATTTTGTGACCCCCCCCTTGAATTGACTGGTTGGGGGTTAAGACTTGGTTTTAGGGTTAGGCTTCGAATTAGGTTTGGGTTAGGCATTTACTTTGGATAGTTAGGGTTAGGGAATGTATTAAGCCAATGAGTGTCCTCACTAAGATAGCTGTGTGTGTGTGTAATGGTAAGTGGAGGCAGAGCTTCTCTCTCATTCATAACTAGTGAGCAGAATGCTGAAGAATGCTCTTCACTATAGCAACAGTTTATTTAAAAACCTGTCCTGCCAGTGCTGGAATAATGATTCTTGAAAATGGAATTGTGGAGCTTTAAAAGTTGACACCTCAATGAAGAGATGAATTTCCTCCTTTGTAATTGATTGACTCTTATGCTTCTTACTATCTTACTCACTGTTTTCCTCTCCTCTGTGATTGCCTCTTTCTTGACCTCGCCCACCCAATCCCTGTCCTCCTCCCAACTCACTCTCTCCAGGTCTCCCACCATCAGAGACATGGTGGTGCGCTGTATAGCCCAGATGGTTAACTCCCAGGCGGCAAACATCCGCTCAGGCTGGAAGAACATCTTCTCCGTCTTTCACCTGGCCGCCTCGGACCAGGATGAGAGCATTGTGGAGCTGGCCTTCCAGACCACGGGCCACATCGTCAGTAAGTCCCAACACACACACAGACAGAACGACATTACAAGTTCAATTACAACCGTCCTAATTTCATTTTCTAAACCAATTGCATCGTTGTATTTGATCTGACATCCATTTTCTCCTTCTCTCCTTATTCCGCTATCACCCTCTACTCTGTCTCCCAGCGAATGTATTTGAAAAGCACTTTGCGGCCACGATCGACTCCTTCCAGGACGCCGTTAAGTGTCTGTCGGAGTTTGCCTGTAACGCCTCGTTCCCAGACACCAGCATGGAAGCCATCCGCCTCATTCGACACTGCGCCAAATACGTCTCAGAGAGGCCGCAGGTCAATATCTCGCAAGTCAATTTCTGACTTTATAGGTGGCGTGTGATGAATAAACAAAACTGTATTGACTCAGCTGCAGCGTAGATAGAAGATGAATAATATTGGTTTACTGAAGCAGGAAGATGATGGTAACAAGAATGCAGCTGAAGCTCTGAGATATTGTGAGCGTGTGTTTCAAGCACATCAGGGGCATGTACAGTATTTATGGAAATGCCTGTTTGTGTAGCAGTGTTAACTTTCCCCTTGTTTCTCTCCCAGGCCTTTAAAGACTACACCAGTGATGACATGAATGTAGCGCCTGAGGACCGTGTGTGGGTGCGGGGATGGTTCCCAATTCTCTTCGAGCTCTCCTGCATCATCAACAGGTGTAAGCTGGACGTCAGGACCAGGTGGGCGCTGTTCACCTTTTTAGCCAGTTCTTCAAGGTTTAAAAAAAAAAAAAAATCATGCACGATAAAAGGCATGCAACTGGATCGTTATTTCGTAAAAAAAAAAATCAACAGCAAATTCATCTATAACATCAAGGAAAGGTCAAATATGTGTGTGTGCTTTTCCCAGGGGCCTAACCGTGATGTTTGAAGTGATGAAGACCTACGGGCACACCTTTGAAAAGCACTGGTGGCAGGACCTGTTCAGAATCGTCTTCAGGATCTTCGACAACATGAAGCTGCCTGAGCAACAGACGGAGGTAAACAACAAGTCTGGCATCTGTAACAGCTGTTTCATATCCCTTGGTTTTAACAGCCGTCCTCCCCCGTGGGAATTCATGCAAAGACATGGAACCAAAATATCACAATATCTCATCTTTATTCCTCCAGTACATTGTTGTATTGTACTCTGCATTTCACTGTGTTCCCCCCTCAGAAAGCCGAGTGGATGACCACCACCTGCAACCATGCACTTTATGCCCTCTGTGATGTCTTCACCCAATATTTTGAGTCCCTCAATGATGTCCTGCTGGATGATATTCTGGCTCAGCTCTACTGGTGTGTGCAGCAAGGTGAGAACACAGGCATCCCCCCCTTTCTAATTTCATACAAGTAAATAATCTTTAGATATCCTGGCTGTTGGGCTTGTTAATGCTCAGATTGTTTAGGAGGTTAAAGAAGCAACAGTCATTAGAACAGACCAACAAAAGACGTATAAGCGAATGTCCAGTTGCCATTTTTACTGTTTTGTGGTTGTTTATTAGAAACAAAAGGAGGCAGAAATCTTATCAGACTTTATGCATAGTTTTTGCTCTCTCCTCTTTTTTAATTTACACTTCCCTTCTCCCTCCTCCTCTCCCTCCTCCTCTCCCTCCTCCTCCTCATCTCTGCGTCTGTAGATAATGAGCAGCTTGCCCGTTCCGGCACCAACTGTCTGGAGAATGTGGTCATCCTGAACGGAGAGAAGTTTACCCCTGAGACTTGGGACAAGACATGTAACTGCATGCTGGACATCTTCAAGACCACCATCCCTCACGCGTAAGCTGCTGCACTGAAAACCAAACTGCCTCTCGTTCAAAGACAAGGAAAAAAGACGACCCATACATGCTCATTGCTATAGTCTGAACAGACATGGATGTATAGTAAGCTGGTTGGAAGAGGCAAACAACCAATTCTAGTTGATTTACAACAACAACAAAATGGAGCTAATTGTTTAACTCAGCAGTAAATCTAATTAAAAATAGAGCATTGGCTGCTAAATGAATGTTGCAATGGTAATAACACATGAAATGATCATAATTTTCCTCAAACAACTTGCAATGAATTCCTTATTTATTTTGATTCTTTAAAATACAAACCAAACGGATATTTCTGAGAGGGAGAAATGTATCATCAACTGGGAATTAAACTAAATTAAGACCTCGTTTGATTAATAACGTAGCTCAGGTATTTTTTTAGCGTGAAAGTAGTTTTTTATTGTGTACAAGAATGAATATGATTTATTGAATGAATACGTCTCCCGGTTTTCAGGCTGTTAACATGGAGACCTGAGGGAGAACACTTGACGACCCAGAGTCTGTCTGACAAACAGTTGGTGAGGAAATCCACAAGTTTCTCTTTTTTTTTATGTGAATCAATTACTGTCCATTCTGCTATTTGCATGTTGTTTGCTGAACATATTTTTCCTTTTGATATTTGTTGAATTTTATTTGCATGTCTTTTGCATATAAATATTTGTTTCTACTCTCTCAAGGTTTTCATATGTTTTATACATCACTTCACTCAAAGTAATGTGCATTAAAACTCTTTCCACTCTGCTCCCAGGACTCTGTTTCCCAGAAGTCAGTGGACATCCAGACCCGCTCTGATGACCAGCATTCCATAAGCAGCGCCGATAGAGTTGCCACGGAGAACCGGCGGCAGAGTCAGTTCAGCACAGCATCAGGCATGTGTGAGGACGGCTCCAGGAGTAGGACCCCAACAAGTAAGCCCTCTGCTTTACTTAGAGGCTTCCGTCATTCTGCCTGCATTTGTTAGCACCACAGTTGTCTTTTCCAAAGTCCTTGTGAATTGTATGAAAGTTTAGGACTCACACGGTTTTCTCTGTGTTCTGATGGACGTTTTTGTTTTTATGATCCACAGAGGTCCAGGAGCAGCTGCTGTTCTCTGCTTTGCTGATAAAGTGTGTCGTGCAGCTGGAGCTCATCCAGACCATTGATAACATCGTGTTTTTTCCTGCCACCAGTAAGAAGGAAGATGCAAAGAACTTTGCTGCAGCTCAGGTACAAACAGCTGCTGTTCAGCCAGGGGTATTGTCTTAAACCTTGTTAGATCACAATGCTTTATGATGAGGGATTAAAAGACTAATAACCTGTCATTCGTGTGTCTTGTCGAAGCGGGACGCTGTATGTGCACCAGACATCCCTGTGGAGACCCAGGACCAGGGCATGTATTGCTACCTGACGTCTGAGCAGCTCTTCAAGCTGCTTGACTGTCTGCTGGAGTCCCACCACTTCGCCAAAGCTTTCAACTCCAACAACGAGCAGAGGACTTTACTGTGGAAAGCAGGTACAGAAACAAACCAGCGTCTGGAGCTGTGGCGCTTCGATTTGCTTTCATTCAGAAAACGGTTCATGCTGAAGATAACACCAGTGGTTTACTTCAGGCTGTTAGGCGATTCTGTGTCGCTTATTGTAGCAGTTTAGAGATTACTTAAAAAATACTAATTACAATAACTAACTATATAACTTTTATTAATATATAATTTTACCTTCATGTCTGCAGGTTTCAAAGGAAAGTCGAAGCCCAACCTGTTGAAGCAGGAGACCAGCAGCCTGGCTTGTGGCCTCCGCATCCTGTTTCGTATGTACACAGATGAGAGCCGCCAAGACGCCTGGGCCGAGGTCCAGAGACGACTTCTCAAGTAAGAAACCAAACATGTGATCTGTGCGTATCCCACAGTGTCATGATTCAGAGAAAGACACCACTCAGCCTCCTCAACTGATGCTAGACATTCTGATATTAGTCCGACGCTCATTACTGCAGTTAACCTCCAGTTCTCTTTCACCTTTACCCGGAGCTGCACACCGAAAAATGGCTGCACTGCACAGATAAGCATTTCGCTGTGACCACCACTTTAGCAAGCAGGGAGTAGACTGCCGAAGCAGGTTGATCCATGATCGTCGTAATGGGTTCCTGTTGCGGCTCGTCCTCATATCATGACCCCATACAATGAGCAACAGATGGCATTGATGTGAGCGAAGGGGCGTAGAGTCAAACAGGAGAGGTCAGAGGTTGTGTCCCTTTTCCTCATGCTTTAAACTGCTAAACAAAACAATCTTAATTGTTTTCATAATAGCTTCAGTGAGCGGCTTGCTTTAGCTGCTACTGAGCCAAAACGATCTTCATCATCCCTGTACAATGGTTCATGTGATAAGCAAGACACAGATGCAGATGCTGTCTTATGACTCCACATTACAGAACAACGCAAATCTGAGAGGCGGCTTTAAGTCTTTCTCTTGTAACCTGCATTCTCTCTCAGCCTAATGTGATTTCTCTTCCTCTCTTCGTGTTTCTCCCTGTGTGTTGTAGTGTGTGCAGCGAGGCTGTAGCGTACTTCCTGGCCCTGACCTCAGAGAGCCACAGGGAGGCCTGGACCAACCTGCTGCTGCTCTTCCTCACCAAGGTGCTAAAGATCAGCGACGAAAGGGTGAGGAGACGAAAATGCGCTCGATGAAACCTCTGCACACTCCAGATAAATCACAACTAGGTCTGATATCCAAAAATACCAGATGAGGAAGAGGTGTGAGCCACAGTGGTTTTTCAGAACAGATAGTATCACAAGAATAAACATAACTTGATAGTCTCGTTTTCAACTTGTATATAATATACTGTTATACAAATCAGAAAGACATTTTAGTAATAATGTTACAAAGACAATGAAGTTGTGATTTCTATGTAGATGAAAAGATGCAGCTGAGCTGGAGTAAAACTTATTTGGATGAAAACATCACATTGAAACTTGTTTGATATTTTCAGATTTATATTCATAAAATCAATTGACTACCAAAATGAACAAGGTGCAGTTCTACAAATTTTCACAGCAAAGAATGTAATATTTTCATTTTAGATTGATGCTGTCCAACTGTCAGCCAGTATCAATAAGATTTAAGTGCTTAAGTGGGCGGCTGTGGTTGAGGGATAGAGCAGTTGTCCTCTATCCTGAAGGTCGGCAGTTCGATCCCCAGTATTCCCCATCTGCATGCCGAAGTGTCCTTGAGCAAGATGCTGAACCCCGAATTCCCCCTCATAGAACAACACAAGTGCTGCTAATAGATGCACTGTATGTGTTTGTGAATGGGTGAATGTCAAACTGTACTGTAAAGAGCTTAGAGTGGCCATCAAGACTAGAAAAGAGCTATATAAATACAAAACCATTTAGCATTTAAAAATGTGACTTGTATTCTATATAGCACAAATACAACGTTTTTTATGCCTCTGTCTTTCTCTTTATTCCTCTTTCACCTTTTAGTTCAAGGCTCATGCGTCCAGGTACTACCCTCTGCTCTGTGAGATCATGCAGTTCGACCTGATCCCAGAGCTGCGCACGGTTCTTAGAAAGTTCTATTTGCGGATCGGCCTCGTGTTCAACATCGCACAGCTGCCCGAGCCCGAACCGGAGCCTCAGCCGTCGCATGTTGAGCAGGAAGCGGACCTGGAGGAGGCGGAGGAGGCTGGGGAGGAGGCCCAGTGACGCTGCACCACAAACAGCCTGGAAGACAGAGCTGCACCGAGGCTCTGTCACCTCAGCGGCCTCCGCAGGGTTTCTGTCGAACTCTTGGCCTGAATAGCCCGATTATCAGTCGGCTATCTGCTACCACCCACCCGCACCCTTAACCCTGTGACCACAAATACACAAACACACACTCAGCCCAGATGGAGTTCTATATATCCTAATAAAAACAGTAATGTCTTGTACAAGGTGTAGCGATGCCTCCACTGGATAAAACTACTGATAAAAAACTGACAGTCACTCATATCTCTGATCTGCTCAGAAGGAATATATTTCAAAAACATGTGCTTCTTACTGTATATTTAAAACGTAAAGAACGAACGGATTCAAACTACATGCAAACAGACATATTCAGTAACTCTGAAATGTGGCGTTTGTCACACATTGATAGTAATGACCTTTCTGTTAGCGCCGCAGAAGGCTAACATTAGCAATGACAGCCTCTTGGATGAAACTAGTTGTACAGATCTGCCGCTATGTAATATAATCTAATAACACTAGATTTCATTATTTTTGTTTATTTCTTTCTACTCCTATGGATTTGCTGCACTTGATCTCTTTTTTGAATGCACTGGAGATTTTACTTTGTGATAATTTATTTTGACTCTACCATCTTGTGCAGATTGTCCGAAAAAGTACAATTAGTATTTTGAGCAAGACCACGGAAAGTGAAGGGTTAAATTATTCCATTTTATATGTCGTTAGGTTTGTCACAGAGAGATGATAACTGGGCTTCTGAAACTGGAGGACGAGAGAGCGACCTGATGCTAGCTGCTTTTACGTCACCTGTCTGTTTTCATGTTTGAGTTTAGTTTTCACTCCTGTGTACAAAATCAAAAGTTAAT
Source organism: Limanda limanda (assembly GCF_963576545.1). Classification (NCBI taxonomy): domain Eukaryota; kingdom Metazoa; phylum Chordata; class Actinopteri; order Pleuronectiformes; family Pleuronectidae; genus Limanda; species Limanda limanda. The sequence goes on from NC_083655.1 coordinate 9,818,932, forward strand.
AATATATTTCATGTTTTCTTTTCCTTTGGTTTGCGGGATGGTAAAATGTATAGAGAAGATGAGAAACATTAGCTGTGCTTTAAGTATGAATGGGGAAGCGTTCTTGCTCATGGATGTAGAAAACAAAATGTATATGATACAGCAATGTAAAGTTTTCTATGTTGCAAAAAAGATTATGTACAACTTTCTGTACGATACATCATCTGGCATCCTAATCAGGTTCTAGGTCAATAAAGTTTTTGAACTTGGTTGATTTGAAAAGCTGAATCATTGACTTCTTAGTGACATTCAACAAATAGCTCTTTATTTTTCTGCACTGAAAATCATCACGGACAAAACTTGAATAAGGATTTTGTTTTATTAGATAATAGTCTCTGTAGCACAGAGGAGTGAGATCAGCAAACTTCAGGTGCAGTCTTCCCTCCTTGGACACGAGCTACGTGACGCATGCTGCTGCTCCGGCAGCTGACGCTTCCATAAAATGGAACTGCTCCTGAGTAATAATCAATCCCGAAGGCCACTTAGGCACTGGAAAAAAGGAAGAATGATGAGGTGCCCTTCAGCAAACAGATGAAATCCTCACCAGTCGCCATCTCTATATATTTAGATACTTTATCTGAATCCCGCCCGCTCCCTCTCCACCCTCTCATCGTCCATCTGCTCCTCCTTCCTCCTTATCTCTCTCTCCCTCTCCTTCCTCTTCTTGGTGTCTGCAATCTGTCAGATTTGGTTAAAGTTAGTTAGCACAGCACACAAAATTAACTCTGTGACAGATTGCTTTGGTACAGTCACCCAGATCTGATATCTGCTGAGAGAGGGGAGCCCTGACTTTGTCTCCAGGAGTGTCTCCATTCCTCATTTAGAGGTTTTCCTCACTATTCTTGAGCACAAGAATCTTGTCACAAGATTCTTGTGTGCCTCCACATTGATCCTGTGCAGTGGTTCTCAATCTTTTTACATGGACACGTGTCTAAACTTGGTCTGAGTAAAAACAGCATGTTTTCTCTATATCGTGCAGCCCGAATGCGATGGTTTCATGGATTCATTGCTGAAAACAACAAGCCTGGGCTTCTCCTCCGTCCCACTCCAACTGAATCCAAATTGGAGGAAACTAACGTCATATATAGAATGAGTAAATGTCCTGGATTCCTGTTAGTTCAATGGCTCAAGTTTCTAAAACCTGAGTGACTGTTTATGTTGATCAGATAATATCTCATGTCGTACCTGCTGCTTGAGGGCCACTCGGTGCTGCATCTCCCGCAGCGATCTCCACACCTTGTGATCGTCCTGGTCCAGTCCGAATTCTAGGAAGGCTGATCTAAAATTGGACAGGAAGGAAGAATGTGTAAGAAACACTGACAGAAACCAGGGGCGGCTGTTCAATAGGGGCTGATACGGTGCCGCTTTCCCAAAGAAAAATAGGTAAATATGTTAGTGATTAATGTTTATTATTATTATATCCGTAATTAATATTTAAAATCTATTAAATTATACAATTATCAAGAAGGTTTGTCCTGCATGCTACCTCTGAATATCATCGTCCAATCAGCTGCAGCGCCGAGCCCTGTCTAATAGACTATGGGGCGATTTCCATATGGCTGAAAATCGACCCACATTTCTCTTATAGACTTTCATTAAAAAACTTTTTTTTTCTAATCTTCAGGCACTGCAATGCATTCCCTATGACTTCAGGGAGGGCTCGCTCTAACACGATTTCATCATATGTAAGCGGTTACAAGTGCAACTGGGCGGTCCAATCACGGCGTACCTAGGATTACGCAACTGTCACAGTCATTTTGAAGCAAGGTTTTTTCTAAGAGAGGCATTTTTTCACGACCATCTCCTAATGCAAAGGCATTTACAATCTGCAAATATATTTTCTGTGTGAACAAAAGAAGTTGCACATTTTGAAATTGCCTTAAATTATGTACACTGAATTTCATCTGAAATGAATAAACTTGTGACTTATGATGGACACTGACTCACATGCGGCGACCAGGAATGAAAGGGAGCGGTGGCGCAGCAGCCTCCACTGCAGCCTCTTCAGCACCCTGCTGTAGAGGCTGCGGGCCGGCTGCCCCGGGCAGCCCCGGGCGGCAGGAAGTGTCCATGTGCTTGTGGAGCCCCGGGCTGCTGTACAGGTCCAGGTGGAGTAAAATTAGAAAACTACAGGGACTAAACTAATCCAGTACTTCAAATCATCATCAACAACATATATCATGTCTCCTTCCTCACCTGGACTAGACTCCAGTCGTTATATGTAAAATCTGAAAGGACCCAAAAACAGTCATCGTTACACACAAACCTTTAGGCAGCTGGACAGAGATTAGGGACATTAAAGTTAAGATCTATTTAACAAAAGAGCCAACAGTAAACAAGGAAAGATGTATATTTATATATTATATATAATATTCATATTTGTGCTTCCACTTCCGCTTTTCCCTTCTGAGTGTCTCCCTCTGCCATTACATTCCATTATTATATGCCATTATATTCCATTACACTGACTCAGGGTCTGTGACCTAAGTGTGACCTGATTATCAAGTAAAACTGTTAAATGAATCCTGTGTGTCATCAATGAAGAGAGTCTGCCATGACTCCTGAATTAAAGTGTGTTGAACTCACTGCAGTTGTAATAATGGTGCTGAGACATCTGTCCTGAACAAAGGAGGTGAGCACAACTTTAAACAGAACAATTTATTAAATTAAAGAACAACACTATTTTTACCTGTTACAACAAAGGAAAACCATCTCTTATGAAGAGAACAAAATGCATTGGCATGTGCAGGCCTACTTTGAAATAAATGAAACACAGATACACTTTTATTTTTACCATGTAAAAGTCTGTTAAGGAGTTAACCTGGCACATGTATGACTTTACATATCTGTGTATTTGTGTTGAATGTTCCTCTAGGATGTCCAACATGAGACACAACTGGAATCCAACCAGACTGAAAACTGAGAGTCAACACTTCAACCCTGACTCCAGGTACAGACCTGTTTTCTTTACTTACAAACAATCAAAGCAAAGTATTGCAAATAATTCATAATACTTTTAATGTGGAAGTACTCCATACTGTACATACCGGTGCAGGCTGCTGCGGGCCGGCTGGTGGAGCCGCAGGCTGCTGAACAGGTCCAGGTGGAGTAAAATTAGAAAACTACAGGGAGTAATCTAATCCAGTACTTCAAATCATCATCAACAACATATATCATGTCTCCTTCCTCACCTGGACTAGATCACAGTCGTAATATGTATTATCTGAAAGGACCCAAAAACAGTCATCGTTAAGCACAAACCTTTTGGCAGCTGGACAGAGATTAGGGACATTAAAGATCAGATCTATTTAACAAAAGAGCCAACAGCAAACAAGGAAGGATGTATAACTATATATTATATATAATATTCATATTTGTGCTTCCAATTCCTCTCTTCCCTCCTTAGTGTCTCCCTCTGCCTCACACTGACTCAGGGGCTGTGACCTAAGTGACCTGATTATCAAGTAAAACTGTTGCTCCTTAAAATGAATCCTGTGTGTCATCAATATAGAGAGTCTGCCATGACTCCTGTATTGAAGCGTGTTGAACTCACTGCGGTTGGTGACGTTGGTATAATAGATATTGGTCACTAGACCAGCCTCAGCTGGGGCAGCAGCATACCCTCTGGGTCGTCTGCTGGTCCTGAACAAAGGCGGGGAACAAAACTTTTAACAGAACAACTGCCTCTGATGACCTGCAAGTGTCTTTTTGAAAATCAGGTAACAGTACATTGTCCGGGAAGTTTTCTACAAAGTTTCCTTTTCTGTATAACCAGCTTATTTTGTAACTGTTCTGTATACGAAAAAGCTCACTTGGGATTTTTGACAAGTTTCTTTCTGTGTTTCTTTTATTTTTAAATCCATAAAAGAGGTTGTGTTTTCACCACGCAGGACTACGCTAAAACTACATTTTTGAATTTCACGAAACTTGGGTTAAGTTTGAAACATGAGCCAAGCCCGAGTTTGCTCAATTTTGACATAGACCAGGACAAAGGGTGTTGTTTAAAATCACTTTCTCAAATATTGTGAGATTTTTTAATTTTTTTTTAGGAACATTTTTTTAAATTATGGAATAATGTGAAACAAAATATGGGGACTGATTGAGTGCAATTTGGTGTTAAATCTGGATCTCAAGGATTTAAATAATGTTTCATAAGGGGACTGTTGGTCCTTTCATGTTTCATATATGTTATATCAGAAGTTTTATGTTTTTAAAATAATCTTGCAAGGTAAAGACAGACTGAGGAAATACATGTTCCTGTCAGGGATGTTATATTACTGCAGCAATGAGTCGCTGAAACATATCTCAATGTGGATGAGAAGATTTGACCTGGGTCACTTCCATTAGCTCGGAGCACAATGAGGTCCCTTTAAATTTCCATTTCACAAGAAAGAATTAGTATAGTGTCTTAACCTCAGTGCATCAGGGGGTGCATGAGGTGAAATTGGACCTGATAGTTAAGAGAATATCTAATAAATTGTAATAATTACTCATGTCTCGGCTGAAAAAAAGTGAAGAGACTCCATTTTTCCTGGACATGTTAAAATTACCAATGGTGCTCAGGGGTGTCTGACTGCATTACCTGGTGGAGGGAGTGTGGCGACTCTCCTGTCGATCTGTTTGGCTCACATGAGCCTCCAGTTGCCCCCAGTCCATATTTCTCATGTGATTATGAAGGGCTGAAGCTTTCTTATCACTTCATTGTGACTGTCTAAACCACAGCGTTTAAAGTCAGCTGGCTTTGATGCCACACTGTTCAAAGTCAGAGGCCTTTGTTGCCAAACTGTTTCGGGTCTGCCTCGGTTGACTACTGGTGGGCTGGTTGGCCAATTAGAACCAGGCCAAAATATTATAATTTGTTAGAATAGCGTAGTGGGAAATTATGCCATTCTCATGGTGAATGAAGATTTTGATAAATGTTCAATGGCAGGAGAGAAATCGCAAGAAGAATTCATTTTCAGCGATGAATCACGTTCACAACATAGAGGGGGGCAGCTGCTTCCAAACACTTGGGGCAACAAAGGCAGCTGTCTCTTAACAGTGCAGCAACACTGCTGAGGAGAGGTAAGACTATATATACTGTCGACCTTCACACCGAGGCCTGTCCTGAAGAAAAGCACCACGTTAGCTGATTAAATGGAGGAGCTGAAAAAGACCGGACCCCAAGCTGCTCCTGCTGATCACTTCTATGCTGGACCTGAAGATGTGACAGTGGATGTTTTACTGCCACAATCAGAGCCCAAGACCAGAGCTGACTTCTTAAAATATTCACAGGAAATCACACTTGATCCAAACACAGCATACGAATATCTGTTATTACACAAGGGAAACAGAAAAGTAACTTTAACGAGAGAAGATCAGTATAATTCAAATTACCGAGACGATTTCACTGTTTGGCCTCAGGTCCTGATTAGAGAGAGTCTGACTGGATGTTATTACTGGGAGCTGAAGGTGAGGAGGAGAGGAGGAGTTTGTGTAGCAGTGGCATACAAGAATATCAGGCGAGCAGGACACTCAGATAATTGTGGATTTGGATTTAATGATACATCTTGGTTGTTATTTTGTGTTGGAAACGGTTATAACTTTTATTGCAACAACATCGACACCAGTGCCTTGTCCTCAGTCCTCCAGAGTTGGAGTTTACCTGGATCACAGTGCAGGTGTTCTGTCCTTCTACAGCGTCTCTGACCACATGACTCTCCTCCACAGAGTCCAGACCACATTCACTCAGCCTCTCTGTGCCGGAGTTACGGTTTATTCTTATGGATCCACAGCTGAGTTCTGTAAACTCAAATGGACTCAAGTCATTAAAAGCAGTGATTCAAAGTAATAGTTTAAATCTTTAATTTCTTTTGAGTCCATGTTTGTTGCTCAAAGTTCGTCATCGTGACGTTTCTGCTTCGCACAGAGATCAGCTGTCAATCAAACACTGCCCTTCCTTTATCACAGATATTTAGTTCTCTCTATAAAAAAAGAAAGCTATAATTACACTGACATGATTGTGTTTGAAAGAAATAATGTTGCTGTTGTTTTCTAAATCAATGTAGAATAAATTCCTCTGATGTGTTATAAACTGGATTGAGATGTGATAAAGATCTGAGAGGAAAGGGAAATGCTCAGTTTGTGTTTCTAAACTTTGGTTTTCAACTGTACTCACGACAAAACTCCACTTTCTGCCAATTCAACATCTTTAAATACGTTGTCAGTTCTGAGCAGTGGAGATTTGAAAAAGGATGTGTCACTCATTAGGTTTTAATCGATATAAACCTCAATGAAGTTCATGGAGCTGTGAATGACTGAACTGTTATTAGCTTCACCTGGAGGCTCCATGGCTTCCGTCTGCCATGATGTCTTCAGAGATCCTGTTTTTTCTGTTGTGTATAAATACTGTGTGAAGAGATGGTGGAACCAGAAAGAAGCAAAAGCGGGTTCAATGTGTAAGAGAAAATCTTCAAAGTCAGAACCACCTTGTAACCAGGTGTTTAAGACTGTGTGTGAGTCTTTCTTACAGGAGAGAGATTTTGTCCACTTTGTCCTGGGCTCTGAGGGTTTGAACTCAGGGACTCACAGCTTGGATGTCCAGGTCGGAGAAAATACATTCTGCTTCCTGGGTGTCAGCAGAGTCTGTCCAGAGGAATTTTCTGATCTTTATATCTGTTTTATTTTATTTATTTTTTCATGAAAAATGTTGGTTATCATTTAGATTTTGTGTGGATCCATGAAGTCGAGCAAACTGATGAAGATACACATACAAACACATTAACAATAACAGCTGATCATTGTTCCTATTCAACAAACTTTATTTAAAACTTTTTAGATATGATTCATGTTTCATTACATAAAGTCTGTTCACATGTGAAATAATCCAACATATATGAACATTTGTCTGTTCAATGTGATGAAGCCAAATTATTCCGTCTGTAAGTGTTTATTCAACAGCAGCATAGTGATACATTTGTGATTGTGTTTCTTATGTATATTAACTATACATAAGAAACACAGTTTTGACCTTTTTGAAGTTGAAATGTAAATATAAAGCCAAAATGATTCTGTTGTTGAATATACTGACTGAATATTTCATCAAAGTATTCAAACACAAACACAGATTGACAATCGAATTGTTTTGCATTACAAACGCAGCATGGAATACACACGTGTGAATTAACTGCAAACAATGATGGAGGAACTTTCGAGTTTGGTTTCAAAAGAAACAAGGGAAGTGCTTTAAAGTGACCTTGGGTCTTTCTCAAACATCCCAGGTTAATTATCTGTTGGAGGAAGTGATGGCTGTCTCTTTGACACACGAGAGGAACTGATGTGTCCCAAACCGAGTCGGGGGTGTCAGTATAAATGCCAATGTCACAAACTTTTGAAGCTGCAGTGTTTAAACTTTGTGTCCTCTGCCCCAATTTTATCACAGGACAAGAAACCAGGAAAATGCAACTGACGTGTTTATTGTCAGGGTCATCAGGTCAGAGGATAGAGTGATAAATAAAATTAGAATGATAAATAACATGCTAATCACAGAGAGCCACACTGGGAGCTCTGGACCTGGGTGCTCCTGAAGTGATGCTGTGATCGGATCCATCAGCTGTTGAACGACAGTAAGAGGTGTGACAACAGACATATTCCTTCACTGTATGGTGCAAGGAGTGAGAAATAAGACACAGTTACACATTTACGAACAAAAGAACAATTTATTAAAAAACAAAAGAACAATCAAATATAATAAGAACACACATATCATTTCTAGGTGGTGGGTCAAGGGCTGTAGTTTCCTGCCTGGAACATACAGAAAGAGAAAACTTAAATTGTAAATGCAGAATATCTAATGTAGATACTGAATATCAAGTAACAAGTATTCATTCATATGTCATGCGCTGTGGAGATGGATTCCTGTTAGATCAATGGCTCAAGTTTCTAAAACTTGAGTTCTGTTTATGTTGATCAGATAATATCTCATGTCGTACCTGCTGCAATTGCCCCTGTCTCATGGGACCGGCCTGCTGCCGTTGCCATCTCTCCAGGTCGTCCTGGTCCTTTCCAAACTCAAGAAAGGTAAAGCTAGAATTGGACAGGAAGGAAGAATGTGTAAGAAACACTGACAGAAACCTGGGGCGGCTGTTTAATATAGTATAGTATATTATCAAGAAGGTTTGTCCTGCCGGCTACCTCTTAATATCATCGTCCAATCAGCTGCAGCGCCGAGCCCTGTCTAATAGACTATAAGGCGATGTCCATATGGCTGAAAATCGCCCCACATCTCTTATAGACTTTCATTGTCAAACGTTTTTTTTTTTCCAATCTTCAGGCACTGCAATGCATTCCCTATGACTTCAGGGAGGGCTCGCACTAACATGATTTCATCATACGTAAGCGGTTACACGTGCAACTGGGCGGTCCAATCACGGCGCACCTATGATTACACTACTGTCAGTCATTTTGAAGCAAGGCCTTTGTTCTAAGAGACACGTTTTTTCACGACCATCTCCTAATGCAAAGGCATTTACAATCTGCAAATATATTTTCTGTGTGAACAAAAGAAGTTGCACATTTTGAAATTGCCTTAAATTATGTACACTGAATTTCATCTGAATGAATAAACTTGTGACTTATGATGGCCAATGACTCACGGGTGGTGAACAGGCGTGAAGTGCGCAGGCTGCCATTCAGGCTGCTGCGCCACTAGTCCGGGGGGCTGAGCAGCTCCTGACGCCACCGATACGGGCTGGACAACAGGTCCTATAGCTGCTGGAGGCCCGGGCTGCTGAACAGGTCCAAGTGGAGTAAAATTAGTAAACTACAGGGACTACACTAATCCATTACTTCAAATCATCATCAACAACATATATCATGTCTCCTTCCTCACCTGGACTAGACTCCAGTCGTTATATGTCAAATCTGAAAGGACCCAAAAACAGTCATCGTTACACACAAACCTTTTGGCAGCTGGACAGAGATTAGGGACATTAAAGTTCAGATCTATTTAACAAAAGAGCCAACAGTAAACAGGCTGCTGCGGAGCATTAATGTGGTTGTAAACTGTAGCTTTAAATAATTAACCATCTCCGCAGCGCATGAAATATGAATGAATACTTGTTACTAAGATAAATTGGACAGAAAGTGATTTATCAGTAAAAACTTTCTCAAACATGTCATTTGGTTCAGTAGCAGAGCAGTGACTCTAAAATACAAATATAATGATTTAGTGAAAATGGAACTGCTCCTCAGTAATAATCAATCCCAAAGTCACCTGTGCACTGCAAAAAAGGAGGAATGACGAGGTTCACTTAACCAAGCAGATGAAATCCCTACCTGTCGCCTGGCCACCACCTCGTCCCACTCCGCCCGCTGGGCCGCCTGCTCAGCAGCGACCTTGCGGTCTAGCCGCTGCTGTGCTGCCATCTCCTGTGCTTTCCTCCTCCGCTTGGCAACTTTTTTTTTGGCTTCCTGTCAGATTTGGTTTTAGTTAGTTACAATTCTTTGACTCCTTCAAAGTGGTCAGGAGCATAAATGTAGTGGTAAACAGTAACAAGTATTCATTCATATTTCATGCGCTGTGGAGATGGAATCCTGTTAGATCAATGGCTCACGTTTCTAAAACTTGAGTTCTGTTTATGTTGATCAGATAATATCTCATGTCGTACCTGCTGCATTTGTCCTTTTAAAAGCAGCCCAGCCTGCTGCCGTTGCCATGTCTTCCTCTGGTCCTGTTCATGTCCGAACTGTCCGACTGTCTCTTGTTCTGTTTATGTTGATCAGATAATATCTCATGTCGTACCTGCTGCAATTGTCCCTGTCTCATCAGCCCGGCCTGCTGCCGTCGCCATCTCTCCAGGTCCTCCTGGTCCTTTCCGAACTCAAGAAAGGTAAAGCTAGAATTGGACAGGAAGGAAGAATGTGTAAGAAACACTGACAGAAACCTGGGGCGGCTGTTTAATATAGTATAGTATATTATCAAGAAGGTTTGTCCTGCCGGCTACCTCTGAATATCATCGTCCAATCAGCTGCAGCGCCGAGCCCTGTCTAATAGACTATGGGGCGATTTCCATATGGCTGAAAATACACGTGCAACTGGGCGGTCCAATCACTGCGTACCTAGGATTACACCACTGTTAGTCATTTTGAAGCAAGGCCTTTGTTCTAAGAGAAAGACATTTTTTCACAACCATCAAATTAATTTATCTGCTGTTGAGTTGTCTTGCCTTTTACAAATACAAACATTTGTGAAAGCAAACTTTAAACACAAAAAAACACTGTATTACGGTCATTTAAACTCTCCATTAATTATTAACTGGATAGTTAATGTATTAAAAGTGAAATGATATGCCAAACATACAGAAAACAGCCTAAATCTTAACTCTGACTCAACTTGTTGTGTACAGTACCTTGAGTTAAAACTACTATATGAAAGTGCTGTACAAAATCATACACTGTCCAGCCACATATACTAGTCCACTGTTTTGCATTTAGCATTTCACTTTTTACTTTACTTTTTATATTTTTTATATATTTTTATTCAGAAATGTTTATCTCAAAATAAAAGTTACTTTGTATAAATTTTGGTAAAAGGTGAGTAAATAAGAAGTAAACAGTGAGTAAATATATACTGGTTTCCCATTTTTTATTGCTCTCCTATGCATGTTGTATTTATTGCGTTTTTATGTTTCTATGTTAATTGTTTGCACCAATACCCAGAGCAAATTCCTTGTATGTGTGAACGTACTTGGCAATAAAATACTTCTGATTCTGATCTGATTCTGATTCACAGTCATAAATGAATAACTGAATATGAAAAGATCGAATGATACACGGATTTTACCTTCCTAACTGTAGAGGATTACCACACAAGATGGCGGCGGTACTTGCGCGTCCTCTGGGACTTCACCACTGGCCTGGGAGTCAGGTGCGGTGACAGGTACGAGCAGGCTGGAGAATCCCAGGCTGCTGCAGCGTCCATCCGGAGAATCCAGTGAAGGAAATACACAAACATTGTACAGGAAACTGAACACAAAGTATGTAACAGCCCTCTGCTGCTCCCGTCTGCCAGCTTCTATTTCCAACGGGAAGAAAGAAAGAGAGTAAGAAAAGTGCTGCGTAGGCTGCAAATAGCTGGGTGCAGCTAAGACTAAACCATTTGTTTGTAGGGGTGAGAGAGGTGACCTCAGGAAACCTATTTGGATACAAATTTCTTTCAGTCAATCGACTTATTCAGTCAGTTTAGCCAATTACAGTAACTACTTGGAAATTAATTGAATAAGATTAATTTAAATGTTTTAATAATTAAAATTCATTCAGGCATTTAATGGCCCCCCCCCCCCTCCCCCTTGGAGCCCTGGAAAGTGGGGGCATACGTTTCCCGCCACTGCGCGTTCGCGGGTCTTTTCCGTCAAGGCCGCCAGAGGGGACAGTCGCATCTCCACGGCTCCGCTCTCAAACACTTCTCTGAGCTCGAATTCACATTTGTGTTCGACGTAAATCGTGATGGCGGCGGCAGCAGCGCTCAGACAACCCGGGAGCTGAAGAGCAGCAGCACCAGGAGCTACAGAGCCCAGACGACAGGTACTAACACGACGGAAATCTTCGCTGCGCAGCCCTGGACGAAGGAGTAAGTACACAACAGTAGTGATGCAGTGACTTGTTTGTTTTCGGGTAAATGTCTGAAACCTTGTCGTGTCACAATAGTTCAATACAGTTTGGTCATGAGTCAGCAGTTTGTCGTTAGCTAGCTGCGTGGTGGCTGGGCAGGTGGATGGTCATGGCAGCGAAGGGCGTGGCCCTCCCAAAGGAAAAATATGTTAGTGATGCATTTAGTTAATTATCATTCTTCATTATTATCTTTTAAATGAACTGATTATACACATTTTTCCTGCCTGCTGCCTCGGAATATCATAGTGCTACCAGCTGCAGCGTGGAGTCCTATTCGATTGATTGTGAGTGCGTCATACATAAGCTGTTAATCTTGCACTTTGGGCCAATCACGACGTGCCTTTCATCTCGTCGAGACACTTCATGTACGATGAGCTGAACGAATCAGTTTACATATGATGAACGTTCATCTTTTAAAGCATCATCGCATCACGTGATCGAGTAAAATACTTGGAGCCGCCGGCGCCAAGTGCCCCTGGCTGCAGCTCGCACATCGAGGAGGAGCTTAAATTTCCCTAAATGTGGGCTGGTCTAAACGTTTTGCTCGAGCTCGGGGGTGCCATCTTGTGGCGCAAATCCGGCAGCACATTCTCAAACGTCAATACAGCACAGCACAATGACTTAGAGACATACTTTTAACTTGTCAAATGTCTTTTTTTACTATGAAAAATGAATAAATAAATATATATAAAAACCAGACACATATTATTTTGAACACTCAATTATATTAGCTAAGTCAAATAAACCAGACAGAAGACTGCATCATTGATTTTTTTTATTTTCACCATCCTTCCAACCCTGTTCCCGGTTTGCAGTTTGTCAATTTCCCAGCGTCTATAAAGGAAACAGATTGCAGTTCTTATAGGCACAATAACAATGCAAGATGTAAAACAGATAATTGAAATAAGTGGAGGGATTACGATTTGGTCTAGCAATAGTTGACTACAAGACTAATTAATCACATGACCTCTCACCTGTAGCCCTTCTTCCACTCGTCGCCGTTTCCTGTCCTGCAATCGGTCTTCTTCAGACCTAAGTGATTTAATGACAACATACATTCACTATGAAAACATTCATGTTGGTCTGTTGACAGTGAGTAAAACTGTTTTTTTTTGTGATTTGATTCAAAAGTGTGATATTCAGGGCACTTACGGCATAGGGACGTTCTGCAGGAGAGTGAGACACCACCATCTCCTAATTTGCAGCATGTTTTCCTTTGAAGAAGGAAATGCAGGAAGATGTTAATATGTTGTAAAAAAAAATAACACCTTGTACACTAAGCATAATGTATCACGATTTACACATACCTCGCTGAAATCGCACTTGGCCCCCATTACAATGTACAGAGTGTACTGTAAGTCAAGAGGTACTGGTTAATATAATGTCAGGCGTATTCCCAATGATACATTTTTTTCAATACAAATTAATGTGGTTTTAATGTAGCAAGCAAACATTTTTACAGCAATGCTATAACATGCTGATTAGGTCTTACCATCAAAACAAACACGCCGCAGTTGTTGGAGAACTCTTGCTTTGTTAGGCCCTGAGGTGTGAACAATGTATTTTAATAAAAGTATGGCAAGAAAATAGTAAAAAGTTAGCAAATGCTATTATGTAATGTCTCACCTGGACATCATCCACACCAAGCTCTCTCCAGGGGCCAGAAGAGAGGCTGTGAGCTACGTGTCTGTACAAATAATAAGCGAAGTAAATAAAAGTAACTCAACTTCAATCAACTTTTGATTGAAAAGCATGCATAAACGCTTGGAACAAAGCTTGAACTGAAGAAGGAAGAGGTTGGAACTTCAAATAAAAAAGTTTTCATAACGGGCTTAAACAGAACTGCCCAACTCAAAAAGATAAATAGTTCTGTTTCCATCTGTTTAAGGAATGAAAATTGTTGGAATATGGAATGGAATATTTTAGATCAAATAAAAACAGAACCATTGATTAAAACCAACAAAAGGACAAGTGGTTTAAAACAGAACTACCACTGTCCAGATGGGATTATGTGAGTTGCCCTAAAAACCTGAATAGACTGGTTCTACTCTCATCTCTCCAACCGCTGCCCCAGAGGGAATCTAGGAAGAAAATCTCCCTAGCCTGTGGCCTCAGTATCTGTTAAATATTTCAATTCAAATAAAACCAGTTGCAGTGAGTTGTGTAATGTTCCTGGAATCCCAGCAGAACTCACATGGATTTAATTATAGAAAAACATTCAAATCAGCAATGAGCAACTTGTTGTGTAAAGAAAAAAAAGGAAGAAAATATAAAAAGGTATTTACACAGAGTATCCAATGTCCAGGTACGGACACTGGGAAAATAATCCACTGCAGACTGGCTGCATTATCCTGTAAAAAGACAACGATAGCTGAATATTAAATGCTCAAACTTCACTCAATAAAGCAAAACTTTTAAACAAATTACCGGAAGGTGATCCATGGGGTTCCTCGATGATGGTGGGAACCAAGAGGAAATGTATGACATAATATAAATTATGTCACCCATTAACTGATAAGAACACAATAGAAAGACCTGTGATGGTACCAACCTTCAACTACACCTGTGCTTGTCAGGATCTTGCCTTTCGCTGTTATCAAATGTTCACAGAGTGTGTATTCACATTCTACACACTTTGTTTCTTTGGGGATAAGGTGCTTAGGAAAGCTGTCGTCTCTTCTCCCCTCTCTCGACTGCTCTGAGAGCCTGGGGTATATTTGCCGGGAGCTTTTTGTTGTTGAGGAGGTATTTAAGCATCCTTGCGATTTTTCTGTCATCTGGTGGATAACTGTCCTCAGAGTCGCTGTCGTATTGGACTGTGCTGATCTCGGTAAGATTAAGTGTCTATTCCTCTGTGCTCTTCACCTTCCTAAAAAGCTCCCTCTTTGTTACAAACAGATGCCATTTAGCAACAGCTTTATGGATACAGGATTGTCTCGCTTTAGAGCAGGGACAATGCCAGGTGTTTTGCTTTGCATCATATGCCACAATAACTCTTCCCAACCTGCTGTGGTATGTTACCTTTTTTTCATAAACAGATATATGAAATTTAGATGGTGGACCACCTACAGTCAAGTGCACAGACAGAGGCACACCCTCAGCATCAGCATTTTTTTGGAAACGCAAGAGGCCGGCCTTACGCTCCTCACCAAACCACTTGTTTTCCACCATTCTTTCCAAGGCCTCACCTGGAAGTGTCACGGTTTGACCGTCAGTGCGTGGGCAATACAATAATGATTGGATGTGGTGGCACTCGAAAGGCAACATCCCGCTCCTTTGAGCAAAGTCAGCATTCAAACGACACTGGTCGACCTCACAGATGATCTTCTGTGCTGGCCCCCACATATTCTTGATTACATGTATGGGTGTTGCAGGACCACAAAAAGATTTTTCAACTGCAAACACACCATGTGTGCCATCGATACACTGACAGGCCAAAAATCTGTCCTTCGTTATTGTCTCAAGGAGGTTGGTGTGTTTTCTCCTGCTGTGTGTTTTGAAGTTTTTTTTGTTTAAAATCAACTTGCAATGAGGACAACAGAATTTATTTTGCTCACTTGATGCTTTAGTGGCAGTGGAACATTCTGCAGGAGCCAATGGGAGCTGAGCGAGGGCCACAGGGAGCTGAGGGACCTTAGCGAGGGCCACAGGGAGCTGAGGGAGGGCCACGGGGAGCTGAGGGACCTTAGAGACCTTAGCGAGGGCCACGGGGAGCTGAGGGAGGGCCACGGGGAGCTGAGGGAGTTGAGCGGGGGCCACAAAGTGCTGTACAGGGGCTGCAGCTTGCACCTCCTCCTGGTGTATTTGTAGGTGCCTTACCAATTGCGATCGATTTCTAAGTGTTGCTGCACAATAGCAACAATGAAAATGTGTTGCCGTCCGACAACTTAATCCACACTTGATTATTGTGAACTCTGTAAGAGAGGAATTGAGGGAGTAAGATTCATACTTGTGAAAAAATACAGAGTAATTCATTTGTGTAATATTTTAGATAAGCACCTTTGTGTTTCACTGACGAATGGCCTTTTACATGGTAGTCGACCTTGAATTTTGCACCCACGTATTTACAGAAGGGACAGTGGAACAGTTCACTGTTGGTGATCTTATTAATGTTTGGTGTATCACCATCCGTAAGTATAGTAATGTGTCTCTATATATCAGAGGGGAAAAGAATAAACATTAAAAGGCACAGCATCACTTAAACCCCTGCTAAAACATAACTTTTACCATCTGAAATTGACACTGAAATTGTTATCTTTTTTACCACATTGACGTCATCGGGGGTGGCCTCAGGAAGAGGATACTTCAAATGAGCCTGAGCTTGAGCATGAGAGGCCTCCAGCCCAGGATGTGGGGCTCCATGTAGCGGGGGGGGACCGCAGTGGGACACCTGTCACGCACATACACACACACACACACACGCACGCACATGTATGAAGGCAACACAAGGTCAATCAAAGTAGCTGTGGGTAACAAATGGACACACATAAGGAATAAAGGAATGTATTTCATTACATTTATTTTGACCATTGTCAATGCAGAATTCCAATTTCAAAATGTAATGCACTATGCAAAGAATAAGGCCATGCATTAGATGTTGATATTGGAATCCTGTTATTATGCCTTATCATACTCTAATTCCAGTGAATGATTTATTGATTAACTTCTTTATTTCTCTCAGACATACTATAGGGTAGAAACACACACAAATATAGCGCATTAGTTACTGTTTTTATAAACCTGGATATGAAATATGATTTTTTTTTAAGCATTGCAGTGAACCTACCTGACCAGAGAAAATCAGGACAGTGACTGACAGTCAGACAGACACACAGGCAGACAGACAGACAGACACACAGTAGTTCTTAAAAGAACTATTGGTTTTGTAATGTGTGTGTTATGTGGTGCAATGTGGTGCAATATGGTTGTGCAGTGTGCGTGTGCGAGCTGTGGTAGGATGGCGATACAATGGCGATACAATGTAGGCAAATCTGGAGGGGAAAAGCAAAATTTAAATCAGGTTTCAATGTTTCACGAAATATATTTCACCAATGTGGTTTTAGAGAATATTACCATGATAAGCCCAAAATATTGGAGTTTATTTAATTGTCGTCATATGTGGACGCCATGCACAAAAGGGTTAAAAAAGCTGGAAAAACACTGCCTAAATGCTATTATTCAAACGACCTCATGACATAAACATTAGGCCTATGCATGTTACTTGCATGAATATTTTAATTATCAACTTGTTGGTCTATCCATACATTAGTTTACAATGTACACTAACAGAGAGCGGCAACTTACCTCTAGGCAGAAAAGCGCGCAGTATTATGGACTCAGACGGAAATACGATCTCCCGCTTTTTTGCTTAAACGTTTAGACCAGCCCACATTTAGGGAAAATTAAGCTCCTCCTCGATCTGCGAGCTGCAGCCAGGGGTTCCTCGCCGGCGCACACACAGGCTCCGCCCCCGCTCACATGCTCAATACGAGACGCGCAGTGAGATGAGGAGCGTTACCGTAAAGCCGGTAAGAGACTTTGTTAAAGAACAGTGAAAACACCAGGTTTCTCTCTGGTCACAGCTGCTGAGTGATCAGAGCAGAAGCTGCAGTTGGTTTGTACCGAACTGGATTTTCCTGCCTAACTAACTAACTTAGTGTTGGATTTGCTTAAGAATTTATGAGGCTTCATTTAAACATCATGAAAAATGAATGGTCAACATTTTGAATGACAAGTGACGTGAACAGCAGGAATCATTGTTAAAGTGACCGGAGCGACACGGATTCATGTATTTACCCATTAAACAGGTCACCTTATATATACCTGGTGTTGATCAGGTGACGTTTCTTTGCCTCAGTCACCACTACTTCAACAACTGTAAGATCTCAGCTCGGCCCTGCTATAGATGGTGATGCACGCCAGGTCCGGAGGAAACCTGGAGGTGATGGGCTTCATGCTGGGGAAGGTCAACGGCGAAACCATGATGATCATAGACAGCAGTGGAGGTCGCAGAGACCAGAGTCAACGCCCAGGCTGCAGCCAAAGAATACAAGGCAGCGTACAGAAAAAATGCCAAACAGGTCTGACACCCACACATCTGACTTTATTCATGGTTGAGATATTTAGAATCAACCCCTTCACTGTTTAGTTATAACGTGATGCTTTGTAGTTCATCACTGCCTGTAGATGTTCAGAACCATATTTATTTATAAGACATTATAAAATATACTATATCAATATTAAGGTATAAAGTTCACATTCAGCTGCAGAGAATGGTTATTCATATCATGCATCCCTGTGTCACCAGTATTGTGTAATTCTGTTTTAATTTCTGTTAAAAGTCAAAGCTCATTGTTTTTCATGTTTAATACTCTTTGACATTGCTTCTCTAGACATGCTTCTTCTCTTAGAAAACACAACAATAATCAGTCAATATTTCAGACTATTTGTGTTTTTCAATATTTATAATGATAATAATAGTTTTCAAATGGTAAAGGCTTCATATCTTGGGTGACATCGTCCGTCTTATCTCTTATCCCTCAGGTTGGCCTTCTGGAGAACGCTATTGGCTTTTACCACAGTCATCCAGGCTACGGATCACAGAACACACCACAGATTAAAGTGAAGGTAACGGATTTGCACACAGTCAGCCAAAAGACACCTGTTACTATGGTGCTGTGACCTTAAAAGGATTGGTCTATGGATCCTTGTCAGCTTGTTTGCCGTGGGAGGCTGCTGTCGCTCATGGTACTCAGGGCGTGCGGGATTCTGGAGATGGAGATGTGCCTGCAGTCTCAGCACGTACACGTTCTCCCCTGCTGGTGCCGCGGCCCGCTGCCTATCCATTCAACTCGCGTCGCAGGTTGACACCTCGGTTCACCCTTGCACAGACACGCGTTCACTTTGTGGGGGGACAGTGGGGGAGGTTGGTGAAATCAGTTAATACACTGATAGAAATCAAGGTTCAGAATTCATTTCTGAGAAGTTAAAAGGTTTTATTTTGAGTTTCAATTTGTATTTTGTCTGTTCTTTCTGGTTTTAAAAGATGAGCCTTAATATATGTGCATGTAACAAATGAAGCGGGACATTTTTCTTTTGTATGTGTTCAGATGTTTATGAGGCAAGTTTTCTTTTAAGTCAAGTGTTGTGTGGCGTACAATGCGTCACATTCAGCTAGGGGGAATTAACAGACCTGATCAACCTCTTTCTTCCCTGAACCATGTATATGGGAGGTCACTTCTAAGTTGATTGTGAGGACTAGGTCATTATTTCTGCTTGTACCAGATTGCGCCATTAGCCACCTACCCAGTGGCAACTAACGTGTTTATTGAAAGAGACAGCAGGTCATCAGGTCAGAGGGTAAATTAGAGTGATAAATAACATGCTAATCACAGAGAGCCACACTGGGAGCTCTGGACCTGGGCGCTCCTGAAGTGATGCTGTGATCAGGTCCATCAGCTGCTGAACGACAGTAAGAGGTGTGACTACAGACATATTCCTTTACTGTATGGTTCAATGAGTGAGAAATAAGAGACGGTTACACATTTTTTTAACAAAAGAACAATTTATTAAAATAACAATAAAATAGAACTAGAACATCGAGACTGTCAGGGAAAGCGTGGCGGGGTGGTCCATCCCAGCTGGAACATACAGAAAGAGAAAAATTAACTTGTAAACGCAGAATATCTAATGTAGATACTGAATATCACTGTATCCAATGTTAAATACATGTGAACATTACACATTTACACATCACTTAACCAAGCAGATGAAATCCCTACCCCTCGCCTGGCCTGCACCTCGTCCCACTTCGCCTGCTGGGCCGCCTGCTCAGCAGCGACTTTCGCATCTAGCCGCTGCTGAGCTGCTTGATTCCTGGCTCTCTCCCTCAGCTCCGCCGCTTTTTTTTGCGATTCCTGTCAGATTTTGTTTAAGTTAGTTACAATTCTCTGACTCCTTCAAAGTGCTCAGGAGCATAAATGTGGTGGTAAACAGTAACAAGTATTCATTTATATGTCATGCGCTGTGGAGATCCAATCCTGTTAGATCAATGGCTCAAGTTTCTAAAACTTGAGTTCTGTTTATGTTGATCAGATAATATCTCATGTCGTACCTGCTGCAATTGTGCATTCAACAGCGGCCCAGCCTGCTGCCGTTGCCATTTGTCCCGGTGGTCCTGGTCCTGTCCAAACTCCAGAAAGGTAAATCTAGAATTGGACAGGAAGGAAGAATGTGTAAGAAACACTGACAGAAACCAGGGGCGGCTGTTTAATATAGTATAGTATATTATCAAGAAGGTTTGTCCTGCCGGCTACCTCTGAATATCATCGTTCAATCAGCTGCAGCGCCGAGCCCTGTCTAATAGACTAGAAGGCGATGGCCATATGGCTGAAAATCGCCCCACATCGCTCTTATAGACTTTCATTGTCAAAAGTTTTTTTTTTCCAATCTTCAGGCACTGCAATGCATTCCCTATGACTTCAGGGAGGGCTCGCACTAACATGATTTCATCATACGTAAGCGGTTACACGTGCAACTGGGCGGTCCAATCACGCGTACCTATGATTACGCCACTGTCAGTCATTTTGAAGCAAGGCCTTTGTTCTAAGAGAGACGTTTTTTCACGACCATCTCCTAATGCAAAGGCATTTACATCATCATCAACAACATATATCATGTCTCCTTCCTCACCTGGACCAGGATCCATTGATAATTTGTAACATCTGAAAGGACCCAAAAACAGTCATCGTTACACACAAACCTTTTGGCAGCTGGACAGAGATTAGGGACATTAAAGTTCAGATCTATTTAACAAAAGAGTCAACAGTAAAAAAGGAAAGATGTATAACTATATATTATATAATATAATCATATTTGTGCTTCCAATTCCGCTCTTCCCTCCTGAGTGTCTTCACTACACTGACTCTGGGTCTGTGACGTAAGTGTGACCTGATTATCAAGTAAAACTGTTGCTCCTTAAAATTAATCCTGTGTGTCATCAATGAAGAGAGTCTGTCATGACTCCTGTATTGAAGGCAAATCTCCGAGACATCTTGTCCTGAACAAAGGAGGTGAGCATAACTTTAAACAGTACAATTTATTAAATTAAAGCAGCCTGCTGCATGAAATCCCTACCTGTCGCCTGGCCAACACCTCGTCCCACTCCCTCTGCATGGCCGCCTGCTCAGCAGCGACCTTGCCATCTAGCCGCTGCTGCTCTGACATCTCCTGGACTCTCTCCCTTTGGTCGGCAGCTTTTTTTGTTGGCATGCTGTCAGATTTGGTTTAAGTTAGTTACAATTCTCTTACTCCTTCAAAGTGCTCAGGAGCAAAAATGTGGTGGTAAACAATAACAAGTATTCATTCATATTTCATGCGCTGTGGAGATGGATTCCTGTTAGATCAATGGCTCAAGTTTCTAAAACTTGAGTTCTGTTTATGTTGATCAGATAATATCTCATGTCGTACCTGCTGCATTTGTGCTTTTAACAGCAGCACAGCCTGCTGCCGTCGCCATTTCTTTTTTTCTTCCTGTTCTTGCCCAAACTTTGCGAAGGTAATTCTAGAATTGGACAGGAAGGAAGAATGTTTAAGAAACACTGACAGAAACCAGGGGCGGCTGTTTAATATAGTATAGTATATTAACAATAAGGTTTGTCCTGCCGGCTACCTCTGAATATCATCGTCCAATCAGCTGCAGCGCCGAGCCCTGTCTAATAGACTATAAGGCGATGTCCATATGGCTGAAAATCGCCCCACATCGCTCTTATAGACTTTCATTGAAAAACTTTTTTTTTTTTTTCAATCTTCAGGCACTGCAATGCATTCCCTATGACTTCAGGGAGGGCTTGCACTAACATGATTTCATCATACGTAAGCGGTTACAAGTGCAACTGGGCGGTCCAATCACTGCGTACCTATGATTACAACACTGTCAGTCATTTTGAAGTAAGGCCTTTGTTCTAAGAGACACGTTTTTTCACGACCATCTCCTAATGCAAAGGCATTTACAATCTGCAAATAGATTTTCTGTGTGAACAAAAGAAGTTGCACATGTTGAAATTGCCTTAAATTATGTACACTGAATTTCATCTGAATGAATAAACTTGTGACTTATGATGGCCAATGACTCACGGGTGGTGAGGTGGATGATACTGGGCCGGCTGCTATTCAGGCGCCACCGGAATGGGTGCTGCTGCAGCCGCTGGAGCCCCGGGCTGCTGAACAGGTCAAGGTTGAGTAAAATTAGAAAACTACAGGGACTAAACTAATCCAGTACTTCAAATCATCATCAACAACATATATCATGTCTCCTTCCTCACCTGGACTAGACTCCAGTCGTTATATGTAAAATCTGAAAGGACCCAAAAACAGTCATCCTTACACACAAACCTTTTGGCAGCTGGACAGAGATTAGGGACATTAAAGTTCAGATCTATTTCGCACAACCTCAACTCTGGCAGCAGCATCCTCTCTGGGTCTTCTGCTCGTCCTGAACAAAGGAGCAGAGCACAACTTTTAACAGAACTGCCTCTGATGACCTGCAAGTCTCCTTCTGAAAATGTGGTAACAGTACATTGTCTTGGATGTTTTCTACAAAGTTCCTTTTCTGTGTTATCAGCTTATTTTGTAACAGTTCTGTGTGCGAAAAGCTCACTTGGGATTTGTAACTGGCTGCTAACTTGTTAAGTTTATGCAATTTGTTTGTGATTATTTATTATTTGTGTTGGGTTCATTTTGTTTTTCATATTCTCCATACAATGTATCTTGTTTTTTAAATATGTAGTTTGTTGTCCTTTTAATTTGGCGTCTCACCTCGTAATTGCCTGTAGCTTACGCGGAGGGGACCGATATTATGCACGAGAAATCACTCGCTCGGGTTAATTAGAGACTTCCTGTTTGAGCTTGATAAAACACCTGCTGCACATCGAAGTCTTCAATTGCAGCAGCGGGAAAACGGTATATGGTTTTCGGAATATGAAGAAGAATGCTTTAACACGGAGAGGAATGAGGTACGAGGCGGTTTAATTCCCTTTGCTACAGGTAGTGCGGGGTGGGAGTCGCTCATTCACGGTGGTCAGCTGTTCTCTGTTTACATTGACGACGCACATCGTGTGAGTCGTGTTCACTTGATTGAGATTCAGCGTTGTAACCTTTGATACCTGTCAAACTTCTCATGTTTTAGATGCTCTGTTCAATATCTATGTTATAGGAATTGGGGTTATTTGCCTTGATGTTTAGATATTTTGAATATTTGTATTTCATTTTTATTAAATTATTATCCTGTACTTACTGTATAAATTATTTACATTTTATATATTTCCTCCAAGTTTAACTGTTTATGCTGAGATGGTGAATTGTGTGATTAAAGAGCCTTGAAGCATCAGTTTGGGACTCTTGAGTCTTTTGTTTTTCAGTCAGGAGCTGTTAAAGAATTTCTTACATTTTTTATCCACTAAGGAAGTTGTGTTTTCACCCAGCAGGATTACCCTTAAACTGCTTTTTAGATTTTCGTGAAACTTGGTTGAAGGTTGAAACAGAAGGCTAACATTAGCAATGACAGCCTCTTGGATGAAACTAGTTGTACAGATCAGCTGCTATGTAATATACTCTCATAACATTAGATTTCATCTATCTTTGTTTATTTCTTTCTACTGGAGATTTTACTTTGTGATAATTTATTTTGACTCCATCTTGTGCAGATTTTCCTACACAGTACATTTAGTATTTTTTGAGCAAGAACACGGAAAGTGAATGGTTAAATTATTACATTTTATGTTGTTAGGTTTGTCACAGAGAGATGATAACTGGGCTTCTGAAACTGGAGGACGAGAGAGCGACCTGATGCTAGCTGCTTTTACGTCACCTGTCTGTTTTCATGTTTGAGTTTAGTTTTCACTCCTGTGTACAAAATCAAAAGTTCATATTTCATGTTTTCTTTTCCTTTGGTTGCAGGATGGTCAAAGATGAGAAACGTTAGCTGCGCTTTAAGTATGAATGGGGATGCGTTCCTGCTCATGGAGCTAAAGCTAAATGTTCATGATACAGCAATGTAAAGATTAAAAATGAGCACAGACAAAATTTGAATCAGGACTTTATTTTATTAGAAAATAGTCTGTGACATACATTAGCTAAACATAACTCAAATTACAGCATATTTCTTATCTATTAAGCTTTTTATTGTCCACCACTTGTACATATAGAGAAGTGAGGTCAGCAAACTAGGTTCTGTTTTCCCTCCTTGGACACGAGCTACGTGACGCGGTGTGTGAGCCCCGGAGATGGAGTATCCAGCCTCTTCCTACAGGCTGAGCCTTCCATGTTTGTCGAGGTGCCAGGCCGCAGCCAGGGCTCTGAGGCGATGCTCTCCACGGAGACACGCCTCTCCGGGGCCGAACGCAGAGACCAGATGTCCCCTTCGTCAACGGACAGCCCCTCTGGAGAAGACGGCAGCAATCAGACAGGGCGATTCAAATCCAAATGTACATGTCACATACATATTTTTATCAGTTTCACAGTTAAAATGGAGTGTTAGAATGAGACTGTAGTGTTGTTGTGAACACCAGCGTTTGAGTCTCGTCTGCTCTGGCTGTGCCCTCTGACCTTGACCTCACCGTTCTGACTGGTCGGCAACTTTGGAGGCTCAACCTCTGGCTCAATGTCTCGCTCCCTCTGATTCACGAAAATCTGTCAAGGAATAAAATTTGAAAATTACAGGGACTAAACTAATACAGTATTTCAAATCATCATAAGCAACATACATCTCGTCTCCTTCGTCGGGACGTCCTCTCTTGGTGCTCTGCTGACGGCTGAGGGGATCCACGCTGATGAGCCTGTTGTCCACAGGTGTCCCCGCCGTAACCATCTGAAAGGGCCCAAAAGCACTCGTGGTTACACACAAACCTGTTTAGCAGCTGGACAGAGATTAGGGACATTAAAGTTCAGATTTGATGTGTGAATACCAACAAGATGAAAATGAGCCTATCCACCAAAACCTTTTAATAAAAAGGCAGTGAAATAAAAAACAAGCGTCCCTTCCTGCATCAGGCTTTTAAATAAAACGCCTATACTGGCGTCCAGCAGCTGCCACGGGCCCCTTGCATCCGGTGCTGGCAACAGATGCAACACAGAGACACAAGCTGGCAAGTAGGCCGAGAGGTAAATAAGCCTGGCACCCAGACAGATGTATTGTGAGGGAAAACACCTGGAGCCCCCCCCAACGTGTGTGTTGTGTACTGACAGATGTAAACAGAGTCTGTGTTTGGCCCGAATTACCTGTTAAAGTTGACGGAGTAGATGGAAACAAGGAGTCATTGAGGACGAAGGGCGTAGGCTTGTTCTTCTGAGAGAAGATGCAACAAAGGAAGACACCAGTCAAACATCTCCACTGAAGAACAAGCCCGACTCATCAAGCCTGTCAGAATAAACGTGCATCACTGCTGTATGATGTCATGATCACTCACATGATGATAGCAGTTCAGATACACCTTCCAGAGGTCTGTAGAGAAACACAGCAGTCAGTGTAAGATCACAACAATCTGAGAGGTGTGTGTGTGCGTGTGTGTGTGTGTGTGTGTCCTCACTGACCACGGTCACCGTGTTCTCGTATCCTCATGAGGCTGATTTTGCGTCTGTACTCTTGGAGGAGGGCCTGCTGCTGGACGTCCAGAGTTTGTCCATCAGTGGGGGTGTCGGGGAACATCTGGAGGACCTCATCACGAGATGATGAGTCTGACAAATGAAAAGGCGGTTGAGCCAGTTTTTGAGATATTGTCCAGTCATTGTTTCTGGCAGGGAAATATATGATAAAAATAAACTAGTCACCTAGTCACAACAATAACCATCGCAATTTGTTAAGAATTTTTATGTTGTACGCTTTTGTAAAACTTAAATGTCTTACTGCTGTTAAGTATAGTATAATAAGTTTATTGTATGGCCTCTTCTTGCAGCAGCATCTACTTTGCACCTCTGGCTCCTTAAGAAGTACTAACATCAGCTTTCAGACGGTCACTGCTCATTATATTGGACACATTTCAGGCAGATCACACATAAAACTGACTCAGGGTCGGTGACCTAAGTGGGATCTGATCATTAAGTAAAACTGTTGCTCCCTAAAATGAATCCTGTTTGTCATCAATGAAGAGAATCGGTCATTACCCTTGTATTTAAGCTTGTTTAACTCACAGAAGTTTTTTGTGTTAACTGGAGCAGTGGAGTCAGTTCTCGACGTTGACGGCTGTCCGGCCTCCCTGTGCACAGCAGCATCCACTCTGGGTCGTCTGCTTGTCCTGAACAAAGGAGCAGAGCACAACTTTTAACAGAACAACTGCCTCTGATGACCTGCAAGTGTCTTTCTGAAAATGTGGTTACAGTACATTGTCTTGGATGTTTTCTACAAAGTTCCTTTTCTGTATATATATTATCTTGAAAGAGTTCTGTATGCGAAAAGCTCACTTAGGATTTTGATTAGTTTTGATCTGTTTCTTTTACTGTGCCATTCAGCGACATTCTGACTCCCTACTGGATCCTGCACTGCAGCTGACCATGCTGGTCTTGCAAGGTGAAGACAGTCGGAGGAAATAAATGTTCTTGTCAGGGATCGTACTGTTATATTACTGCAGCAATGAGTCGCTGAAACAAATCTTTATGTGGATTAGAAGATTTGACCTGGGTCACTACATTAGCATGGAACACAAGGATGCCCCTTTAAATATCCAAATTGTGAAATTGCCATTCCACAAGACAGAATTAGTATAGTGTCTTCCCCTCAGTGCATCTGGTGAAATTTGTAACTTAAAGGGTAGAGAACATCTAATAGCCTTTATATATTATTCATGTCTCTGCTGAAAAATAGTGAAGAAATACCATTTATCCTGGACATGTTATAGCAAAATTACCAATGGTGCTCAGGGGTGTCTGACCTCATTACCTGATGGAGGGAGTGTGGCTACTCTCCTGTCGATCTGTTTGGTTCATCTGTGCCTCCAGTTGCATTTGCTCTTTCCTCAGGTGCCTCCGAAGGACTGACAGCTCTCTGATCACTTCATCTTTAGGGTCTAAACCAAGCAGAGAGGGTGTGAGTAGGGACATTGATGGATTTGATTTTTAGGCGTTTGGGTAAGGACAGTCTTACCTCGTGGTGGGAGCATTTTCACAGGGAGTGAGTGTGGTGCCCACGCAGTGTGCTCCTGTTGTGAAAAATCCTTTTTATCCTTACAGATTTACACCATAGCAGTCTTGATGTGAAAATATTTACTGCACTTATTGACTGAGAAGAGTTTTGCTCACATCAGAGGAAGGTCTGGATGCCACAATGTTTGTCTTCTTCCGCGGGGCTGGGATGGGAGGAGACTTCTCTCGCTGCTAAAGTTATGAGAAGAATCACATTTGACAAGGCCATTCAATATAAATGTAAGCAACATTACCAATGTCTTTTCGAACATACAGTACCTTGTAACTCAAAGGTGTGCTCCTCTCCTCTCTGTCCCTCAAAGGTGTGCTCCTCTCCTCTCTGTCCCTGGTGCTCCGAGGCACATTTTTCTCCATCTCTTGTTCCTGCTTCACCTTCTTTTCCTCCAAAATCCTCATTTGTTCTATCAGATTCACCTCCTTTCTCTTGCTTTCTTCTATCTGTCAGATTTGGTTTAAGTTGGTTGGTTAAGTGTCAGAAGAACACACTGTCACACACCACAACTAACCTCTGTCTCTTTTGCAAGCATTTCACAGTCACAGTGTGCTCCTGTTGTGGAAATCGTGAATACTTTTTTATCCTGACAGATTTACACCATAAAAGTCTTGATGTGAACATATATACTGCACTTATTGACTGTGTGACTCCTGGAGGAGAGTTGGCTCACATCAGAGGAAGGTCTGGATGCCACCATTTTTTTCTCCGTCCGCAGGGTTGGGACGGGAGGAGACTTCTCTCGCTGCTAAAGTTATGAGCAGAGTCACATTTGACAAAGTCATTCAATATAAATGTACATTACCAATATCTTTGCGGACATACAGTACCTCGTAACTCAAAGGTGTGGTTTTCTCCTCTCTGTCTCTGGTGCTCCAGGGCACCTTTTCCACCGTCTCTTGTTCTGGCTTCACCTTCTTTTCCTTCTCCTGACAATGTGTGTCAGGTTGGTTGGAACTGCTGTTTACCTGCAGAAAGTACAAGGAAATGCTGCTCAATTCTAATCAATCTGGAAGCCACCAACTCACTACAAAGAAAGGAGGACTGACGAGGTGCCCTTCAGCAAACGGCTGAACCGCTCACCTTATGCTTCTCTTGGTGCCTTCTTTGCTCCTCTTCATATTTCTGCTGGAGGCGAGCACATTCCTCCTCTATCCTCCTCATATCTTTCTCCTCCTCCATCCTCTTTCTTTCTTTCTCCTTCTCCTTCTTTCTCTTGTTTTCCTCCATCTGTCAGATTTGGTTTAAGTTAGTTACAATTCTCTGACTCCTTCAAAGTGCTCAGGAGCATGAAAGTGGTTTTAAACAGTAACAGGTATTCATTCATATTTCATGTGATGTTTAATCAGCCTTGTCAATTGTATCCAGGTATCTCCACAGATTGAAGACTGTGGCCTGGGACCTACCTGCTGTTTCAGGTCTACTATGTATGATTCCTGCAAGTTGAGTCGCTGTGGAGATGGTTGATCATTTAAAGCTGCAGATACAAGTTAAACAGAAAGTGATTTATCAGTAAATAAGATGCACAGCCCACAAAATTAACTCTGTGACAGATTGCTTTGGTACAGTCACACAGACCTGATATCTGCTGAGAGAGGGGAGCCCTGACTTCGTCTCCAGGAGTGTCTCCATTCCTCATTAAGAGGTTTTGCTCACGATTCTTAGGCACAGGATTGTTGTACAACTCCATATTGATCCTGTGCATTTGACCCAAGTCGCCTGAGTGCATGGAAACGGTTATAAGTAACTAAAACATGCTGTGTGCATCGTCAAAATATCTCAGGTTTAAGAAACTTCATTAGGAAGTGAACTTACTAATAAGATTGCCCTTTTGGTCTTTAATCGGAGCGCCTCCCCCACTTCGTCCCCAGGGGTTGTACACCACCATCTTGGCTTCTGTCTCGGCTTCATGTCGCAACTTCTCTTCTTTTTCTCTTCTTTTACGCTCCTCACTTTCTTTGATCTGAAAGTGTCAGGCGTTTAGACACTGTCACAGACCACATCTAAACTCTGTCTCTATTACCATAACTCCAAAGTGATCTACTTTCTGATTGGCAAAACATTGAGATCTGCCCCTAGAATGTAAATAGTAAAAGTAAATGTGCTGGATTCCTGTTACAGCAATCGCTCAAGTTTCCAAAACTTGGTTTCTGTTTATGTTGATCCGTTAATATCTTGTGTTGTACCTGCTGCTTGAGGGCCTCCTGGTGACTCACTTCATTCTCTCTCCTTTTCTTCGACTTCTCTTCAGGAAACTCTCCAATAGCAAGGGGAGATGCACTAAGAGGGGACAGGGAGGAAGAATGTGTTCAAAAAATTCTGACAGAAAGACTCATTTTATAAAAGAGAGACAATTTGTACAATGAATTTCATCTGAATGAATAAACTTGTGACTCATGATGGACACTGACTCTGTGCGGCGACCAGGTACCAGAGCAGGCTGGAGTGTCCCAGGCTGCTGCACCCGTCCACGCTGAGAATCTAGTGAAGGAAATACAAAAACATTGTACAAGATACTGAAAACAAATTTATTCAACAGCTCTCTGCTGTCACCATCTGTCAGCTTCTCTCTCCAACAGTAAAAAACCTGGATGAAGTCAGGTCCATCCGGCTCTGCTGAACTCGTGTCCAACAAACTGTACATCCCCTAGTCTAACCAAATCAGTTCTGCTGTAAAATGAGATTGATGAACTGATGTCAAGTCCTCTTAGCCATTGATAGGGTGTCAAAGTGGCACCATAACGAATGGTGATTCTCTACAGAGAAGCGTTGCAGTTTATTGAAGGCAATGTGAATTAGTCCCATCGAAGTTGACAGTGTCAGATACGTAAGTCATTTTATTGACTGACTGTACTCCCAACTAGTATCACTAAAATATTGCATTGCAGACTTGCATTGTTGAAACTTGCAGGAAAGGCAGCTAATCCCTCATAGTGAAGTCTGTTTTTGTCAATATGATTTTGCTGCATTTTGTTACCACTGCATTGCTACACTATGACACGTGACGGTTTAGAAGTTCACTTCAAACCATATTGAGAATCAAATACTGCTGTACAAGAAAATGTAATCTTGAAAAATGGTCAGCAGTGATGGAAAGTAAATATTACATTCAGCAAAAGACAAAACAGCTCAAACATTTCTTATAATTAACGTTTTTTTGTCAAAAAATGTAAAACTATACTTTGATGATGAGGAAGATTCGGTTCCAGGGGATTTCTTGAACCATAATAATAATAAGCTTCATCATGTGGAGTCCTGTAAATATCATTTACAGTGGGAGGAATTGGAGGTGGAACACCAGCAACCCTAATGACAAACAAAAACAAAAGCTCAGAAACTACAATGAATTAAAAGCAGAATTGTTGTATGAGAACATTGAGCAGCGGTGAACTACCTTGGGATGGTCACCTCTCCTAGCATGTTTGAAAAGTCCCTGTGGTAGTCACCATTGAAATAACCCAGTGAGGGGACACCTTGTGCTGGCTCTGTGTTTCCCGGGGTCCCTCTCTGTGGATTGGGTTCCATCTCCTCGGCCTCCAGATCTACCCCAAGCATGTGGGAAATCTCGTCTCGTCTCGAGCTGACGTGTCGCCGATTTACGGCTCCAAACTGCTTGATTCGGTCAGGCGGAGGAGGTGATACATATATATATCGAGCAGGAGAGATCCATAAAAAGAGAGTGAGACAAGAATATTGAGAAAAGATGAAGTGTCGCTCAAGGTGGCATTGTGCCATCACATCAATCATAACCATCATCCACGATTGTGGTGATGTGAGAAGTGTTGACTGAGCCGTAGACACTTCTCCAACACAAGTGTGAAAGATACAGCCACATGTGCTGGACTGTGATGATTCTATTACAACAAAAGTGTATGGTATATTATTTTATGTTGTTATGTTGTAATACTATGTCATGTTACAATATGCTATGTCATCAGAATCAGGTCTATTGCCCAGTCGGTTTACACATAGAAGCAATTTGCTGTGGTGTGTTTATGCAAGTATAAATATATAAAATGTAGGGAATATAAAAATACCAAATTAAATATAAAAAAAAAAAAAAAATTATGCTGTGTTGGGTTGTGTTGTGTTGTGGTGTGGTGTGTTGTGCAGCAGGGTTGTGTTGTGTTGCGCTATGCTGGGTCGTGTTGTGTTGTGCAATGCTGGGTTGTGTTGTTTTGTGCTATGCTGGGTTGTGTTGTGTTGTGCTATGCTGGGTTGTGTTGTGTTGTGTTATCTTATGTTACCGTCTTTTCCGGGTTTGTGGCTCCAGTGGCTTCAACCCTGAGCTCAAGTTTCTTCTCCCTGAAGACAAAGACGAGTACAAATGACTCCTGATGTACCAGATGAAATAACACCTTTTAATAATAATTTGTAATTTAGTGGATAAAGACTTACCTAAACTTGTTCCTCTTCTTCTCAGCAATTTGTTTCAGAAGCTCCTGCTTAAGCTGTTCTTTCCTCATCTGAGAGGCCCCCTTCTCTTCTGTTGCCCCTGCACAAAAACAGATTTTAAGCGACTAATTCCATCTGTAATCCCACAAGTCAATGCATGTCCATACGCATCATGAATAAGACTGTTATTTACCAATAAGTAATCCAGTAGCAAACTCAGCCTTATCATTGTTGCTGACAGGACCATATCTTGCAGACCTCCTCCTACTGTCTTGCAGGTGCAGGCTATTGAACACAGAAAGAACAAGACACGGCACAAGATACACATGTTTAGCTTATAAAAGTAACAGCACAGCAATCGATTTACATCTTAGCCACACCCAACCACCAGTTTCCCTGCAGAGCTTCCTGTCCTGTCACCCACAGACATTGCCAAATCAATCCAGCTCCTCTGTTCGAACCGAGGTGAGTGATTGTTTGTCTGGAGCTGGGCTTCCCGTTAATTATGTACCGACAGTAGCTCAAGTTGATGGCATGAACCGGAAACAATGAGATAGCATGGGAGAGAAGAGCAACAACTAAGTATGGCAGTAATTGTCAATACCTGCCTGGTGTTGCATTTACCCTTTATTGGCTCATTCAATCAGTGCTCTATTGATTGAGAGAAGTTATGTGACCTTCCATGAGGATGTTAGTGGCTCTGCATGTGAATACTGTTGCTGTCTGGAATCATTCTTAATGAACGTGGTATGAATCTCACTTACTCTGAGTTCCAAAGCAAATCGTTGTTGTTCTGATCATGAACAGTAGGGGCCTCCATCTCCTGTATGTCCTGACGAAATCTGCCACAGAAACAGACAGGTGAGACTTTATTACCCAGGCCATTATTCTTTAGTAGCAGAGAATACCAGTTAAAAGCTAAAACCTGTTTGCTCTGCGTTCTCTCCTCTCTTCTTCGACCTCAGACTCTGGAGGGTTTCTCTCCTTTCTCCTCCTGGGTCTAAAATCCAGCTCCTCTCTGCCTGTGAGTGACTCCTCCTCAGAGTCACAGGGCTCTACTGGTCTGTAGAGACCGTGCGTTTGCCGACGTTGGCTTAGATTCCAGGTCCCTCCGCTTTTTCCATTATTCCCTGCCTCAGTCCACATGGCAGCTTCTCTCTTGGAAGCAGGGATCCTTCTGGTTGGAGCGGGCATGTTTGTGTGGTTGTTGGAGGTGGGCAGGGGAGAAGCTGGAGAAGAAATGTGTCCAGCATCTGGAGATTGCACCTGTCCAGGCTGAAAGTGAAAATGTGGACATTAGATTAATTTTATATGAGGGTGAAATCCTCTTTTTTAACAGAACAAGACAAAAATCTGTTTCGACAAACAATAAAGAAATGACATGTGTTTTTAATTGATTATTCAGATTACCTTAAAAGTAATAGGAGAAGTTCTGCTTTGAGCTTTTTCCTTGAGGAAGAGGTTGAATTCTTTCTTCCTCTCCTCTCTCAAATTTTCCTGTGAAAGAAACAAATTCAACTCTCTGAAGATGATATCGTTCAGACAGTGCAGGAGCTACATATTTCCAATGCTGTGGTTGAATCTGACAAATTAATAATGTGTCATCGTGTCCCTTTCCCCAACTTTGATTCAATGCTATGTTGATGTCTAAGTAATGAATCTAAAAGATGTATAAAATAGCGAGAACATTTATAAATAAACTTAATATATTGTACAAAATCTCCTTTTGAAAATATGTGAACATCCTGTGTGTTTTACACATCACAATCTGTAATGTCATACACCACATACACACTCAATATTCTTACACAATGATGCACACATGCATTAGCAGATGCTTCCAAATTGAGGGGTTTTAATTTTTGTCAAGTTAAAAAGACACACTGTCAATTAGAACCTATGCTATACTGACTATAATGATGGATTATGGTTCAGACTGAGAAATTTCAAATATTCTAAATACTAAGTACAGCACTTTGGCATTTCCTTAAACTATGACCTTTCTTTAACCCAGGTGGGACTTACACCCACAATCCCCAGCTCCGGAGGCTGATCCTTGTCCTTTATTTTTTTTTTATAAGCCTGGAGCCACATGTCAACAAAAGCAGTTGCCATGGAATAATGTGTATTATGTGATTATCACACAGATTATCCTCACCTGAGCTTTTTTCTTCTCAATAACAGGTAGGAAGAAAACTTGTGGTTGTGGACGAGGTTCACTGGTTTTCACATCCTTTTTCTAGAGGAGGAATAACAAAGGACGGGGTGGTAAATCAGCAAAGAGAAACAAGGAGGCAACATAAAATTAAAACCGGTTTACAAATCATTTATTTTTTCAGACCTTGGCAATATAAAGTTGGTATTCCAGCTGACGCTCCTGGTTGAGTTTCTGTTTCTTCCTTTCATAGTCTGTTCCCAGCAGCAAACTTAAGCCCCACCCTGGAAAACCACAGAATATACCGTATAATACACAGATTGTATAATGTTCACCAAAGGCTAGATAATGCATCCTCTTCACTTTCATATGATGGTACAGTACAGTACCTCTGTCTGGATAAGAGTCTACTCCTTGTACTGCTGATCCTGGAGGCATATTCACTGTGTTGTTTCTTTCACCAGCTCTTGACTGAGGAGAACATTCACATATCAAATTGAATAAAACCCTAACAAGCACATTAACAGTTACAAGGGGATTGATAAAGCATATACATTTTACATACCTCCATTTGCATGTCTGCATGCAACAGAAAGAGCTACTGATATGCAGAGGCAGCTGCATCTGCATTCACTGTTTTTTTGCCTATGATGCCAAACTGTTTAAAGGCAGCAGCCTTTGTTGCCAACTTGCCACACTTTTTAAAGGCATCTGCATTTGTTGCCACACTGTTTGGAGGCAGCTGTCTGTCACAGTGTGTGTGGACAACTATCCGTGCCACCACACTGAGAGCAACCAAAGCTGCTTGTGATTTATTCAATGAGATATACACTGGTTTATGAAACTTTATTAGATAGATCTAAAAGCATGATATTGGTGCCTATGGATAGGTAAGAAGTCAAAGACTGTATTGTCAGTATCAGTATCTTTTATTAATATCTTTCGACTCCTTGTTAGAGAGAGCATCATTGCGTTGCTAGGGGCAACCATGAAACAAACGCTCCTCCTGGGAGAAGCTACATATAACCTAGGTAAAACAAAGAACATATATCTGAGGACACTGCTTCCTTATATCTGTTTACATTCACACAGCACTCCAGATTACATTTGGTGACGTTTCATGGCTCGATTCCCGAGAAGTAAAGTGAACAAACGGAGTAAATAATCAAGTACCGCGATTCGTCGTCGTCGCCAATAGAAGAATTGTCCTTCCTTGTTGACGATTAGCTGCAGTTTTGTCGATTCGTGAAAAACCCTCCGTGTTAACCTCTCATGCTAGGTTAACACGGAGACCGCAGTCGGGAAGTACAGGTGAGAAGCCTGGTTTCCTCCCGGGCTGAAGCCGCTTCTTGCTCCAGGTTAAACAAACATCACCTTGTCAGCAGCTGAACAATGATGGAGGACACTTCACCTGGCCTGGAGAAGCTGCTGTTCTTATTTCCCAGCACTGTACAACTATTCTCTATTCTATTCACTTCTTCTTTTACTTCCTTTGCTCTTCCTCTCTCTCACTTCACCACTCACTCTCTTACACACACGCACACACGCACGCACACCCACACACACACACACACACACACACACACACACACACACACACACACACACACACACACACACACACACACACACACACTTAAAGGCACTGGCCTAACATCAGGCCTGTTTACAAGTTCAGCGCTGGGAGCTGTAGAGTAAAAAAAGAAAAAGCTCGTCTCTGTATTTCTAACCTGAGACTGTGCAGTTCCACTGAGCGCCGCTAGATGTCAGTGCCTCATTAACTGTCAGTTCGCGTCCTCTCTGGGACTTTACCACTTTCCTCTGAGGGAGGGGTGCTTCTACTTTAAATCTGGATAACACTAGATAAATAGCTGGAGTGCCGTGTTAGATTATGACGAACGCGGTTTAGTTATAACGTCAATAACGCTGTGTCACTAGCCAAACACATTAATGTTATATAGCGTGGACATTAGCACGAACGTCCCCCTGTGACTGCGAGTCGTGGTGTTGGTATCACTCACTGTCATGGCCGCCTGAGTGAATGGACGTTCTCGCCTCTGCTCCGCTAACAAACGCTTAGAAAACAACAACAACAACAACAACAACAACAACAACCGAGTCCTCGCTTCTCTGAGCTCGGGTCCGTGTGTGTGTTCGTCACAGCTCGTCATGGCGGGCAGCAGCACCGCGCAGAAGACATGGGAGATGTCCAACAGCATGCAGGAGGTGCAGAGCATCGATGAGATCTACAAGTACGACAAAAAGCAGCAACAAGAAATCCTCGCTGCCAAGCCATGGACGAAGGAGTAAGTACACAACAGCAGTGGTGTAGTGACTGGTTTGTTTTCGGGTAAATGTCTGGAACCTTAACGTGTCACTATAGTTCAATACAGTTTGGTCATGAGTTAGCAGTTTGTTGTTAGCTAACTGCGTGGTAGCTATTCACAACCGTATCGTATTCCTTGAATACCATACGTAATAGGGACGGGAATCGGCAGGGACCTCCCGATACGATACTATCACGATATTTAGGTGGCGATACGATATGTATTGCGATTCTGTGGGTATTGCGATTCTGTAAGTATTGCGATTCGATATTACGATTTCCTGGGATTTCTTTTGGTTATTTTTTTTTTTAAATACTGGACCATGGAAAAATGTTGAATCATACCTTCAAATACAATACCAGTTATTCACTTAGAGCTTTACAAGTTTTATTTCAAATATTAACATTAACTTAATGACTGCACACAAACTGACAGATTAAGAAAAGTATGCCACTTTTAAACAATAAATAAAAGGTAAATTAAATAGAATGAATAAAAGTTTACTTAAAATATAAACTTTGAAATAAACAAAAAGTAGGCTATCGTTGTTTGCATGTAGGCGATGCAAAGCTAGTGCTTGGGTATGTTTAGATTCTTGGGCAAAAACAAGAGCTGGTCAAAATGCTCTGGGGTGATGTTGCTCCCCCCATATATCCCCTCGGTATAAACCAGTAAATATGTTTAAAAAAAAAAAAAAATCGTCATTCACAAGAATCGCGATTTGTAACTGAATCGATTTTTCCCCCCATCCCTAATACGTAATGTAGCTGGTGTTGATCAGGTGACGTTTCTTTGCCTCTACAGTCACCACTACTTCAAGTACTGTAAGATCTCAGCTCTGGCCCTGCTGAAGATGGTGATGCACGCCAGGTCCGGAGGAAACCTGGAGGTGATGGGCCTCATGCTGGGGAAGGTCGACGGCGAAACCATGATGATCATGGACAGCTTTGCTCTGCCGGTGGAGGGCACAGAGACCAGAGTTAACGCCCAGGCTGCAGCCTACGAGTACATGGCAGCGTACATTGAAAATGCCAAACAGGTCTGACACCCACACACCTGACTTTAATCATGGCGAAGACATTTAGAATCAAACCCTTCATGTGTAGTTATAACGTGATGCTTTATAGTTCATCACTGAACGTAGATGTTATCAACTATATTTATTTATTGGCCAATATCAGAATCAGAATCAGAACGTATTTATTGCCAAGTAGCAGGTTTACAACTACCTGGAATTTGCTTTGGTTATTGGTGCATACAATGAACATAAAAACACAATAAATACACCACACATAAGAAAAACAATATATATTTACTCACTATTTACTTCTTATTTACTCACTTTTTCTAATATTTATACAAGGTAGCATTTATTTAGACATAAACATATCTATATAAAAATATATAAAAGATAAAAGCTATAAAAAATGAAGTAAAAGGTGAAATGCACAATGCCCTCTAATATATAATTTAATATCAGATATATCATCACTTCCTGTAGATGTTATTAACCATATTTATTCATAAGGCAAGGAAGGCAGTTCCTATATAAATACTACAGTATAGTATATTTCTCATCCAGTGACAGAGAATGGTTATTCATATCCTGCACCTCTGTGTCATCAGTATTGTTCAATACTCTTGTCATTTCTTTTAAAGTCCAACCTCAAATTGTTATTCATGTTAAATACTCTCAGGCATTGCTCCTCTAGACATGATTTTTCTCTTAGAAAACAAAACAATTATAATCAATCAATATTTTCAGACTATTTGTGTTTTTCAATAATTTTTCCAGTGTAATAGTTTTCATATGGTAAAGGCTTCATATCTTGGATAACAACCTCCGTCTTATCTCTTTTCCCTCAGGTTGGCCGTCTGGAGAACGCCATTGGCTGGTACCACAGTCATCCAGGCTACGGCTGCTGGCTGTCGGGCATCGATGTCAGCACTCAGATGCTCAACCAGCAGTTTCAGGAGCCATTTGTGGCTGTTGTGGTAAGACAGGAAACAGGAACCATTGCTATTTCAAGTCAAACACTTGTTAAACAGTGATTTCTAATTGCACCTCATTAAAAAGTAGTTTTGGAAAGTGAGCTCTTTTCATTCTTAATATGACGATACACGTTGCTGTGGGTGTAACTGAGAACGGGGTGACATTTTTGATTCATGAGTTGTAGGTTTCCGTGTTGTACAGATTAATATTTTGCTATTGCAACCATATATGTTATTTATACTTCATTCGGTTCAGCGGTGCTTAAATGCCACGGGCATTGTCTAATTAAGTGCCTATTTTCAGCACACTGACAGCAACAGCAAAAGGCTCCTGGTGGCCAGATCTGAGTAATCCCCAGAGGTTCGTTTGACCCCTGACTTTGTTTTCCTGTTCTACTGTATCTTGCTTCCTACAGATCGACCCCACTCGGACTATTTCTGCAGGGAAAGTCAACCTTGGCGCCTTCAGAACCTACCCAAAGGTAAAGCAAAGACCGCAGTTCCCTTTTAAGAGTATACATTTCAAAGTAATAAAAAAAAATGCTATTAATGATTCTTATAACCATTTTCTGTTCATATTTGTAGTTTACAGTTTTAGTTTAAGTCTTGTACTTCAGTTCTATTGCCTTTATTTCTTATTTGGTTCCATTTTAGGACTAGGCGATACAATCATCTCTTAATTATTTGTTTATTATTACCTATAGATATATACATTGGAGAAAATGTTGTTGTTTGTTCTCAGTATTTCCTCTTTGGATTTTCAGGGTTACAAACCTCCTGATGAAGGACCCTCAGAATATCAGACAATACCTCTCAACAAGATTGAAGACTTTGGTGTTCACTGCAAACAGTGAGTGTTAACATATACAGTCTATTAAATTGTTCTCGCCATATTTAATACTAACATAAGACCCACATTGTGTACATAATTTTTACCTTAATTACAGTACTGTAATGAACTTTGTTCTTTACTGTTCGATTGTGTTACTATGCTGTACATAGCTGATGTTTTTGTTTTGATTCATCTCTTTCAGGTATTATGCCTTGGAGGTAACTTACTTTAAGTCCTCCCTCGATAGAAAGCTCCTGGAACTCCTTTGGAATAAATACTGGGTCAATACCTTAAGCTCCTCAAGTCTCCTCACGGTAAGAAGGCAACTTCAAAAATCCAAAATGTTCGCTAATTGTTTGACATTTTGATTTATGGTTAAATATTACACTATAACTCATTGAGACATGCAGTCATCAGCTTGTGATGCTGTGATTTATTGCTGCCTATTAGCAAAGCGCCTCTGTTTATTGATGTTAGTAATAAGCTTAATTTGAAACTTTCGAATAAGGGTTATAAGTATTAAAAGTTGGACCTGGCGCTAATGACACAGACGCCGTTGTGATTCATCATGGATCATC
Organism: Limanda limanda; assembly: GCF_963576545.1. NCBI lineage: Eukaryota > Metazoa > Chordata > Actinopteri > Pleuronectiformes > Pleuronectidae > Limanda > Limanda limanda. The sequence continues at coordinate 9,858,083 of NC_083655.1, forward strand.
TGCTTTCACCCAGGAGTTCATTGTAAAGATTGAAAAGCCCTCATGTGAATTCCCATTGTGGTCGCAGTCACTCTGTCCCGAGCTTCACTAAGCAGTCTAAATAGGCATCGGGCTTATCCAAACAGTTAGCTCTTTGGCATTCTGGATGAAGATGAATTGACTAGATGTCAAGAACGAGCTGCTCCACGGGTGACGGGCTTTGTCAGTTGCTACACTGTCACCCTCGTCAGGGGCCCCTGTGTCATTGTGGTTTAATTACCTTTTCCACTAAAAACATGGCCTCACCTTAAGCAAACTCTTCTCAGTCTTCTTTTCATTCACCGCGGAGCACAGGCGGCTCCTGCAGCTTGTTACACAGATTTGCTGCAAAACAATCTTGTTCTTTGTGGAAAATCGGTTGTCAAGCTTTTGTTGTCAAATTGTGCATGAATTGGCTTCTATGTGTTTGTTTGTGTGTGTGTGTGTGTGTGTGTTGGATGGTCAGAATTCGGACTACACCACAGGCCAAGTGTTTGACCTGTCTGAGAAGCTGGAGCAGTCAGAGGCACAGCTGGGCAGAGGCAGCTTCATGCTCGGGTTGGACACACATGACAGGAAGTCTGAGGACAAACTGGCCAAAGCAACACGAGACAGGTAAATGTTTTTCTTTATTTAACACTTGTGGGCAGTAAAAGATCAGCGCTGAGTGTGGCTGCTTTCACATCGCTTGCTCTATATTGTACATCCTAAAAGGAAAGTAGTGGATGGTGTAACTTTTATAAAAATTTTACAGTGTGATTAACAGCATTTAACTCAATTAAAGGATAATATATATTCTTGTGTTTATAATTAATATGTATTTTTTAAAGTACATTTAACAAATTATTTCAATTAAATTCTTTTTTAATTTCAATTAAAAATCATTGTTAGAGGTTTGAATTTGGGCCGTCACGGATTATGTTTATTATTGAATAATCAGATTATTTTCTCAATCAATCAATATATCTCTTTGTATACAAAATTACTAATTGTTATTATTTCAACTCTAGACTAAATCTAATTCCTTTTTTCATTGATTTGGTCTTTTTTGTGCTATATTATTAAATATATTTGAGATTAATTATCACTGATATCAGATTCACAGGAAGACACAATAGATATAACTTTACTATGTATTATTGTTGGAGGTCTACTGGTACCAGGGTGAATGTTACATCTCTGGACACTGTATCTGTTTTGCTGGAGGTAATTACTGATCTCCATTTTCCACCGTGTTCTGTTTTAGCTGCAAGACGACCATCGAGGCGATTCACGGCCTGATGTCTCAGGTCATCAAGGACAAACTCTTCAATCAAATCAACACATCTGCCAATTAAACCTGGACAATGAGCTGATTTGGATTTCACCTGGAAATGTTTACTTGTGCATGTCCAGCACTTACTGGTTTATGGTGATTCTTTTTTTTTTTTATTCAAATTTTTTGTGTTTTAGGTAGCTAAGGAATACAGCAAGGACTCCTGCTCCAAAAAAATAAAAAAAGATATATAAAAAATGCCAGTACTTAATGTGTGTATTTTCATACTTTTAGATAAAATTTTGGTATTTTTTTCTGGTCAGTGTTATGCAGCTTAAGCAGATTTTGTACCTGGGTAGTTTATCAAATTCACTGGATATTCGTCTTCATGTATTCAATCTTCCATATAAATATAATACAGATTCTTAAGGTGCACTGCGTTATTGCTTGCCGTCACGCTCTGGCTGTTGTTACAAATCCTCTTACACATCGGGCCTGTGCTCAGCTGCAGCCCGGCCGAGGACCAGTCAGCCTTTCAAGCGCAGTCTGTCACGGCGTTACATAATGGAACAACAAATTCAAGTCTCTGCATAGGCTCAAATGGAATGGGCTGCCGTGTGTGGGACGTCTCTGCGGAGTCACTCCCTGCACAGTTTGGCTCTTGGTGGTACACAGTCCAGCGAAGTGGCCGGCTCGTCAGGTTGTGGTGTGGCAGTGATGCAGTGCAGAAACAGAAGCCGCACACACTGGAGTCCATTCACCCAACGTGTCTGCTCTCCATCGAAGCAGACACTCGCCGAGTCTGCCTGTGTTTTTCACAGACAGCTGCTTTGGCCTGGGTTTGTGTCATGTCTTTTTCATGGTATTGTAATGGCTAAATGTATATTTTTTATGTCATGTATCGCAAAGCAGAGAATCCCAGCGGGGCAGAGTAGGCGTCTGTTTTTTCTCATATGCATGAGCTTTGGCACCACTTCTTATAATGATTTTCTTTAAGTATTATAAAGGTGTGTCTTGAAATTCAGGGTGCTCAGTGCAGTGGTTTAGGAATATGACATTTATAGCGCTATATTTTAATGTAATTTGTTTTTTTTCTTAGATTATTGTATAGGTTCAATCGAACACATGTTCCTCTGAAGAGCTCATGTTTTTGCCAGATATTTAAATGTTTTACATGGATGACTGTCACAGAGCTGAGAAAGTATTCAGAGTATGCACTTAAAATAGTTGCTTCCAATGTTCTGTCTTCCATGGTGATTTAAGAACCAATGAAACACATTGAACTCATTGGACATGTAAATATTTTGATTATCACCAGATGGACATTTGTATGCATGACTAAAGGTGGAATAGGTAAATGTATGTAAATTCTAATCAAGTCAAATTGTGGGCAGCCAAAAATCAATTTCCCTTACTTTATTATTTTAATATTTAGCACAAAGTATGTTCTCCATTACTATAAAAATGCTTTCACATATTGCAGTGGAATGCCTTCAACTTTGCTGTTCCCACTAAAATATATGATGGTAAATGACACGGGTATGAGAGCAGCAGGTTGATAAAGCTCATGACTAATAGCTGAAGTATTCAGATGCTCTGTTTAGTTTTGGCTCTCAGCAGAATGAACCCTACGAGCACAGTGTTGTGTGTGAAGTGTTGGAGCCCGGCTCAGAGAGGTGCTACACCCCCTCTCAGACATGTGGTCCTGCATAAGTGGCGTAAAGTCGCTCCCTCACAGGAAACCCAGGTCATGGCATGATATAGATCAACAATGCAGGGGTCAGTGGGAGAAGAATGCTGTGGTCCTGACACATCACGCTGTGCACTTACACTTTGACACATAGGCACAGAGTAGCTTGTGCCACAGTAGCTGCAAAAAGCGTTAGTTAGTAAATATGAACAGCAGAAAGTTGTACAGTTAAGGACATTGTAAGACCCTCAACTTTATTAGTATTCATTACTTATTAGTAACTTTTATTTAATCCAACTTTACTAGAAACTAGAAGGTTTTGCTTGAATTTTCAGAATTATATTAAATTAAATGTGTCCCACACTGTGATTGTTGTAAAGCGTCAGAAACAAGCAATAGGTTTTTAAAGCATGTTAAATCATCCAGTATCTAAAATCCAAAAATATAAAAGTAACTTTTAAGTAAGGCTGTCAAATATATGTACTAGAGTAGAATATATATACAATGGTTTTCTCTGAAATGTGTATCCAAAGCAGCATAAAATGATTGACTACTGATTGACTGCTGTTGTAGCTCTTAGATATTAGGATATTACCTATGAAATAAAATATATACTAAAACCAGGATTGCTCAACCCTGGAAAGTACCAACTATCAAATACAATTTCTGAAATGTCTAGGACTGCAAAGCAGCACTGAGCGGCCGAGCACATGCATTTTGAAGCGTTGCATGCCTTTTGCCTTTTGCCTGAAAAAATGAATAATAATTACAACAACTTCATTTTCACACTGATTGATAGGTGGCGCTATGAGCCTGAGGAAATATTGACACCTAGAGCTGTTCAGGCTTGGACTCTGATCATGAAAATTCCTCCGGAATACGTACATTTTCACCACTTTCTAATTTTCTGCAAATTTTTGTAAGAATGTTAAAGCCCTCAAAGAGCCAATTTATTGAATAATAATAATAATAATAATCCTTACAATTTCAAAAGGGCCTCACTGTCTGTCAGTGCTCCGGCACCTAAATAGTTTGCAACATTCCTGTTGAATTTCTAAAATCTATGAAATATTTGAAAAGAAAGCATTATTATGGTGTAGTTAGTAGAATAACAGAGCAGGATCTAATTTGTCTGTCCAGTATTTGCAGTTGTCCATGTATTTACAGCATTTAAATAAATTTCCTATTCATATCAATCAATATAATTTAGTTTAATAAATATTGCACTTGTCCCATAATATTGATTATAGTTAAAAAGGTTTATTTTTTAACCCAAATAATATTTGTTAAAGATAACAAATAACAAGATGAGTGCTGAGTTACCCATCATAGGCAGCTGCCTTTCAACCACTGGGGCAACAAAGGTCCTTTACATATCAGTGGCAGATTCTGTTGACACCGGAAGTGCCTGTACGATCTCCTCGCTCGTCCTGACCGATCAGCTGTGACAGCGGCGCTGCTTCCGTAGTTTCCACGGCAACTGCGCTTCTCGTCTCAAACAAAACGACATTGCTCCGTTGCTGTTCGCTGTAAAACTTCGTAGAAATGGCCTAACATGCCCGTTTTTGGAAATTCTTCATCGAGCAGAGAGGTAGGAGGGTTTAACTTATAACTGACACATTCAACGTACAAAGGGGAAATTCGATTTTTGGGCTCCTGTAACTACACGTGGATGGTATCACCGACATGTTGTGGATATTTACATTGTTTTAATCTATGTTCCTCACGAACTGCACCCGGACACCTTTGAGTGTGGCGCACTGTGTTTGACAGTGATAAACTGCTGCTCCCAAGCGAGAGAAGATCCTCCGAGGTTCGTAAGTTCACGTCATTAGCGTCTGTCCATACTTCAGCTCTTATCGATCACCCCCTACCAGTCCCTCTCCTTGTGTTAGCTAGCTACACTCTGTACAACCAGCAAAGGAGAGGTGATGTAAAATAATGCCTCTGAGTGGAGTTCAAAGTGCAACATTTCATATCTCAGTGTCAGGTCCAGCTAATATATGAGCCCCGTGGGTACAGAAGAAGCTCAGGGAATTGAACCCTCTAATTGCAACAAAGATTGAGTGGTCACTCTACGTTTGGCCTCTTAGCAAGTTTGCTGGAGAACAATGATGTTTTTCCATCAAATATCCCCAACTGTGAATGGACAGTTCGGATTTAGGCCGCTTATAGTCTAGTGTTTGACAATTTGTCATCTATGATCCCGATGGCTGAAGTAAGTTGGCCTCAATAGATAAACAGAGGAAACCTCGGTTTGCCTGCTTATGTCTTTTTCAGCTCACACGTGTATTTGTCTCCCAGACCGACAGATGGACAGACAGCTGTAGTCTGTGCTGCGGGCTGAACGCTTGGCTGAAGCTGAAAAGGATCCTTTCTGAAGGTGTGTCTGTGAGCAGCCACCATGGTACAGCTGAACATAGATCTGATCGCTAAATCCAGAAACCACTTCAAGAAGAAAAGGGGCCTCTCCTTCCCAGACTACCTCAAGACACTCACGCACCTTCACTTCTCCAGCAAGAACATCGAAGACATTGTAAGTGTCCGTTAAGGAACGTCATCCATTCTTTGCTTTTCTTGCTCTTCTATGCCTCATGTTTTCATTTGACTTTCAGGGAGATGTCTCCATGTGCAAAAACCTCACTGTTCTGTACCTGTACGACAATCAGATCACAAACATCTGCAACCTCGGCTCTGCCTCCAACCTCACCCATCTGTATATGCAGAACAACAACATTGCTCGTATAGAAAATCTCTCCAATCTGCAGATGCTCTCCAAACTGTGAGTGTATAAAGTTGAACTCATTGTTGTCCCGTTCGTGGAGCTTGAGGTCTGTGGAAACATTAGTTTGGTTTTTCCGTCTCTGCAGGTATCTTGGTGGAAACCGGATTGCAGTATTGGAGGGCTTAGAGCAGCTCCGCGAGCTCAAGGAGCTTCATCTGGAGAATCAGAAGCTGGCACCAGGGGAAAAGCTGCTCTTTGACCCCAGGACTCTCCTCTCACTCGCTGTATGACGTATTTTCACACTGTTCAGTACAAGTTTAGTTTGAGAAAATAAGGTTCATACACACTCCCTAAATGATTTGAGTTGTCTTCCTTTGAAATTATAGGTATTAAGTCATGAAAAGGTCAGAGAAAAAGGCTCATTTTAACTCTTTTAAATAATAATGTGTGTGGCGTATCAAGCCGGTAGGTGATCACATCCAGTGTAAAAGATTTCAGATTTCTACGAGACGAGTGATCCCTGTAAAAGCAGAATATTGTGCTGGGTTTGATGATGTCAAAGGGACCTCTGTGGCTCTCTCTGGTCTGACAAATCAGTTAGGTCTGTTTACTGCGTTTACTGGCCAGGCCATGGATAAACACACCAAAAGTCTCAGCTTCTTGTTTGTTTGGATAATTAATGAAATTGCTGTGCAAATTTGAAGAGTTCCAGCTTTTTATAAATGTGCCGTTAGAGAACTTCAAACCAAGATGAATATTTAGCAGCAGCACTATCTAAGAGTATGATTTGGACATGATCCTATAAGTTCAGGCTCATAAAGAGGCCAGATGCAGATGCTTAATCCAAATGGATCAAAAACCAATAAAAAGATAAAAACTGTACCATAAGTTTGGATTTATTTTGGACACACACAATAGTTTTGTAATGTTGTTCCTCTCAGAAACAAATTGTAGACGGTGGTATTTTCTTTGAGTATGTGTGTCCATAATAAACACATTTTAATGTTCCATGCGATTTTCTCCTTTTTATGGGAAGTTGTGTTCATACTGTTTATATTTTAAATGCAATTGATTTGCTCCGTCTCCTCCTTTTCTCCCGGGGCTTCTTTATGTTATGCTTATTTGTGATATTCTCTCATTTTATTGACTGTAAAATGAAACCTGTTTTATTTGCACAGGAATCTCTTTGTGTTCTGAATATCAGTAACAACAACATTGATGATATCAGGGACCTGGCAGTGCTGAGGGAAATCCAGAATTTTTCTGCTGCTGACAATGAATTACACAACCTGGAGGTAAATATAGCTTCTTCTTTAAGTGTCTGAAATTAGCTGCACTTCAGGGATTCTTCTCCAGTGCGACAGAGGTAGATACTGGCTGTGTGCTGTGCGCTGCAGTCAAAGTAAATAGTCCCACATCACAGCATGACATGCCATATTTAAGTCAACATTCCACGATTAGTTGATCAGGTCATCATGAATATTGTTCCGTAGCTTTCTGCAGTGATGTGTGAAATGAGATGGAGAACAGGGTTCTAAAGAACCAAATCCTGCAAATCCTGCCATAGGTTCCCAGTCTGCATGACTTGCACAGGGTCAGAATTATTCAACAAATCAACCAGCCTTTCCCCCTGAGACTTTTCTCGCTGACAGCTTTAAACAAGCACAAGTTTCTCCTTTTCCTTGGGAGGCAGATTTTTCCTCTCTGCCTTAGAATCCTCTGTTTGATACCCTAAACCACCGCTACTTAACTTTATGGGAGATTCATCTGATGCAGAGATATGATTTATGCCCAGTCACTTCTTTGAAAAATGACCTGCTTGATATTTCTGTTTGAATTGATTTACTCACTGAAACGGTGGATGGCTTCATGAAAAGGGAATAATTCCTCTTCTCTTTTTTATTAGTGTTTCACACCCGGATGACACATTGAAAGCATTTAGTTATCGACTACTTTGCTCAGGCTACTTTCTCAGCACCAATGATTTGCTTTCGAGAAGTTGATGCAGGTAATTGTTGTACACGTGCCATTTTGAGCAGATAACTATAATTTATTCAACCCATCTGCCAATATTGATTCTGCAAAGACAGCACTCCAAAGTATCAGTCCCTTCTTCGGTGCATTTGGTCAGAGTCCAGAGGAAACGTTATGGATTTTTAAAATAGATTATGACAGGCAGTCAGCCAGGGTGACAAATGGGGAGCATCTTCAGAGGCCGTTAGCTGTGTGCAGGGCAGAGAGGACGGGGGAATTGAAGCCCTGGTCAAATACAGGTTCATAACTGGCCCATCATTAGTCCAGGCGAGAGAGCTGGCCAAGCTCAGCGAGTATCCAGCCTTCGCTGCTCTCCACACCCCCGCGTGGGGGGCAATTTGGGGCTGGGCTGCTCTTCGGTGAGGGCCTTCTGAGTGACAGCCCTGACACGATCATTTATCAAAGCCTGGGAGCGCGCGGTGCTCAGGGGTCCCCTCTGAACTGATTGCAGCACGAGCTGGAAAAGTGGAAGCGCTTTGGCCAAGACAGGAAGGCAATGAACAATCAGAGCGTGTCCAGAGAGTATTCATATTTCCAGGCTTGGATTAATGTGCCTTTAGATAAACATACAACTGCAGGCAACTCGCTGGAGGAGCCAGCCTCACACTGCCCCAGGAGAAAACTTGTAGTTACATGACACCGGCGACACTGTTTATTAAAATAGACTGATGTGTTGTTTATGCACTTTCCCCTGGCCCTTGTACTTCACATTAGCATTCACTTACACCGGGTCTTTAAAAGTTTTCTGATGTTTGTCTCTGATTAGTTATCATATCAGAAAAATGTGTTTCAGAGAAAGTTTTCTATTAGTCATTGAGTGTGGATTTGCCATTTGAAACGAAAACACCTCACATGAGTAAAAGATTCTCTTTTTCTGCATTTTCAGGAGTTAGAGGATGTGTTTGGCTTCTGGCCTCAGCTGCTTCAAATGGATCTGAGAGGAAATCCTACGAGTAAAAAACCAAAGTACAGAGATCGTCTAATAACCACATGCGAAACACTCGGTAGAGAATTACAAATTTTCTTGCTCAATGGCATTTGACTGATAATTATTTATTTTCATTTAATAGTAACATGTTCACTTTTATAATTCAAAATATATTTTTTTCTCTTTTTTTGTATTCCTCATATATTTTTGCAGGGGTTCTTGACGGAAGGGAAATTAATGAGTTCACCAGACAGTTCCTCATTAGATGGAAAACATCCAAAGAGGCCAAGAAGAAAAAACACAACCCGCTCCTGCTGCCTGGACCGTTGAGCTCCGATCCCTTTACAAGTTAGTCTCTCAATTCTGAACCTTTCTTTTATTGTCCCACTCTCAATCCACGTTTCTGATTTAATATGGATGTTGGTTATTAAGGTTCACTGCTTATGTGATAGTTTGGATACTGGGCTACATTCTTGAAACATATCATTTTTAATATATTTCAAAATCCCTAAAAATGTGTTCCCTTGATTTTAATGACTTTTATAGTATTTTCTGTTCCCATTTTAGTCATTATTCTTTACTTAATTATTCTGGGTCAGTTTTACACATTTGAGTGAGTGTGTGTGTGTGTGTGTGTGTGTTCTCTTCTGACTTTGTTTGTATTCCAGATGACTTCAATATGGCTCAGCGTCCACATCCCGGTCACGTCTGCAGCCATAATAGGCAGAGGTGGAAGCCACAGCAGTCTCTCAGCTCCACTGTCATCGCTCGCACAGATCTCAGCTGTGAGTACACGCTTTTTTCTAGACTGACTCCATTTAATTATTGCCTTTTGTAGACACACACATTCAGCTTTTCTATAGAATTTACATGCTAAAGGGTCTAAATTCTGATGGATGACAATGTCCAATAGGTTTACAAACACTCTAATCTGTCTTCTTTCTCTCCAAAATTAAATTTAAAAAATGATCTCTATTCCAAGCCAAAATTCTGATGATTTCAATGCTTGTTGAACCATAATCTGCTTCCTTTTGGTTTTATCTGAACTCTAAGGACATTAACGACAACATTGAAGATTCCTATGAGGGGGCTTCACAAAGTGGCAAAGGTGCTGAGGACAAACCCACCAGTCCGATGACCTGTCCACCCACAGCCCAGAACTAACAGAGCTTCTGCTTTATTAACTGTTCAATTCAGCTGCAGCTCTTTTATCATATTGTTATTTATAGTCCGTGTCCTCCACTCGGTGTGAGCTCCATCGCTGTCAAGTCCTTGCGGTTCTTGACCCATTGGATTATATCGTCTGCCTTGTCTGGTTTCACAGAAATACTGTCACATGTTCTAATGTTTTGATTTGTTCTTTGTCTTAACTTAATCTGCATTGTTATGAATGTAGCTTAATAAGGCTGGAATACGTTAAGAAGATCAAACAACAAAATAATGAATAGTTTGCTTTATGTTCATAATTTTGACCCCCGCTGCATTTCTCCTCCTCACTTTCTGATTCATCTATAATTGTATTTTTTGGGGTCTGAAGACATTGGTAAATTTTACAAATGAATCCGATGTTGTGTGTGTGTGTGGTTTTTCTTTTTCTACAAATGATCCAGGAGACGTGGAGTGGCACAATCTGAATGATGGCTCTGCCCCGACATTACAAGGCCAACAACACATGCTTCTTTTCATCTATTCATCTGGGATCAATGACTCATCCCTCTGTTATAGTGTGTAATAAAACGGATGTAGCTGTTGTCATCCTTGTTACTAGATGTTTAAATGAATTTTTAGGAGCCACGTGGGCGTGTAACCCCAGAAAGATGTTGGGGGGTAATTAGGGAAACCAGCTTACTTAACCTCCTCTTACTTCACCTTGTAATTAGCGTCCCGGGGCAACGCTGGTATACTTCATCCTTACAAAAACAATGTTTATTAAGAACAGTCCGAGGACATACACATTATGAATAATTCCTTTCATTAATTTGCCGACATCTCCGTTTGGAGCCCTGGAAATCAGAGTGATTAATTTATGACTCTCCCAAGAATTTCCCCCAACGCCTGCCTGTTGATTGCAGCGCTGCAGTTTATTTATTAGCTGCTCCAATGCAATTCAACACACCCTGACAATTAGTCCCATGTTTTGCATATCGCCTTACACTTGTCAGGTTGTCTTCACGGTCCACTGCAAATAGCCTTTTGACGATATAGCCTTTATAGTGAAGCACGATTTTGAGGTAATTTCGACTCAATTTCTTCCCGTTTCCCACTGTTTGATAGGCTTGAAAAAAAATACAGTGTCAGGTTCGTAGCCAATTAGAGCGAGGATGTGGCCCTACCACATTTCAGCGTTCGAGGAAAAAAGGGAGTTGTGCCTCTGGCGTTGAAAACGAGCCTCTGCTGCCCTCAGAAATAAGTTGGGAGAGGGGGAAAGGAGCGGACTTCTCCTTCAGGAGGGAGTGATTAATTAGGTCGGAGGGAAATACTCGTCCGCCGCTTTGTGTATCCAATAAATTAAGGGCTCCTGAGACTTTTACGCACACAGGTGAAGGGTTTGGATGCGCGCACAGGAGGGAGCGTTGCGCGCCTTCTCTGCAGACGCGCCACTTTATTTAAGGATAAGCTGGACGTCGACTGGGACTGTTCCAGGTTGAAGAGCCAATCCTCTGTCCCATCGAAGCACTCTTTGGATCGCCTTCATGTCGGTTCTCAAGACGCTGAGAAACACCAGAGGTAATAAACTCCATAATACAGAGATCCCAGCAGTTTGTGCACCGCCTGGCTGCAGGGACTCTGACATGTCACCGAGCCATCAGCACACATTCTGTTGGATTTGCCGGAGCTATGGATAAAAATCTGTTGTCATACGTATTGTCAACGTTTTGTAAGGAGATTAACTGTAGGATTAACAAGAAGTTGTGTGTTTGGATCACCATGCAATTTGACAACAAACATCTAAAAAATTGGAACTTAAGTTATCGTTTAATAAATACACAAATACAATAACTTACATGTACAATTGTAGATTTCAGTAGGCTATAAGTTAAAGGGTTACGTTTAACAGAACAGAAGGTAAATGACTGAAAATATCCTAAATAAATAATGTGTTATCTAAATTACTCTTTTGCAGTATTAACTTAAATTCATATAAATCGTGCCAAGCAGGTTAAACTATTAAAACTAACTTCTAGTATCTAACTTCCAGCTCTTTAATCGCACTCTGATGGTGGGAAGACAGACGCTCCGAATGGACAGCGGCACTTGCTCCGGGACGGTGGCGGACGAAAGCCCCGCGTCGAGTCCCAGCTCCAGCCCCAGTCCGGACGGTGGTCGCCGGGAGCTCCAGCGGGCCAGGGGGCTCCAGGGGGCCAGGGAGCTCCAGGGGGGCTGCAGCAGCGGCCTCGGGGGCAGGGGGCGGCCGGCGGCGGCGAACGCGGCCCGGGAGAGGAGCCGCGTACAGACGCTGAGGACCGCGTTCCTGGAGCTGCAGAGGACTTTGCCCTCGGTGCCGCCGGACACCAAGCTGTCCAAACTCGACGTGTTGATACTGGCCACCACATATATTGCCCATTTGACTCGGACACTGCAGGAGGAAGGTGCGGAGGAGGGAGAGAGCACAAAACAAACAGAGGCGTTACGCTCATTGAAGGGAGATGGCTACCTGCACCCTGTGAAGGTCAGTGCAAACAACAATAATAACGACCATCATAATGATAACCGTAATTTAGATTTGTTACATTTGTTTTCTGTGTCAGATTGTGTATTCAGCATCAATTTAGTTTCTAAATTATTTTAGTAGATCTGAAAAAAGGAAAACGTATTATTCTTATCTTATATGTGACTTAAATTGACATTTTTTCTAAGCATGCAACATCCTCCTCACTGGCCTTTTGGGGCCTATTTGAGATATATACATATATATATCCATTTCTCTTTTACTAACATATGAAATGTCCTTGCAGAAATGGCCGATGCGCTCCAGACTGTACGTCGGTGCCTCCGGACAGTTCCTGAACAACACACACTCCTCAGAGTCAGAGAACCAAGGTCCATCATCGTCCACCTCCAAGAAATAAATCACTTGTGTGGAGCAGTTTCACAATTGCATGAGTTGACGCTGTTTCGGCCTCATCACTTGTCCACTGACTGTAGAACAATTATCCTTCACCTGATTCCACTCCCCCTACAAGCCCTACCTGTAGGAAGACGTTGTAAATTAATATATTACTTGTGAATTTTTATTGTATATTTTTTTTCTCCAAAAGAAGGCATTTTACATTTTGTTGTTATTTTGGCTGGTCCTTGTTTTGCCCTGCATCGTGCAGTTCCATACATGTCGCGATCATCTTCGGAAATTCCGCGGGGTAACGAGTCCGTCATGCTTGAGGTGTGCACTTTGAGTTGAAAACATTTGCACTAAATGCATGTGTGAATAACTTAACATCTGTCATGTGAAGTGGTCTGTCAGCGAGAGTCAACAATGGGGGCTCTCCAGCTCATGTTCCGGCTCATTTTTACACGCATGCTTGTAAATGTGTTTGTGAATAAATGACCTCGGTGAAAGAGAAGACGAGTCTCCGAAGGTCTTTGACGATGATTGAAAGAAAAAGAAAAGAAAAATGAATGAAAAACGCCCCAGACGATCAGACCTGTTTATGGTATTAAAAAGAAAATAATACAATTTATATTTATTTGAATAATATATAATCCGCATTTTTAAGAACATATTATTATTATTATTATTATTATTATTATTATTATTATTATCTGATCATTTAAGTTTACTCTTGTGGTCATTGGTTGATGTACTTATACTCAGTTACAGGCTAGACTCAGGTTTTAATAGGTGAAAACACAACATTGATTTACAGCATAAATACTGACTTCAGTATTCTTTAGTCTGGTAGAGATCCAATGCGTTAAATGAGAAAAGAAAGAATATTATACAGATAGATGACTAAATGTCTGTAGAACATATTCTTTCAGTTTCAGCAGGGCTTAAACGTTGACCACAATGAGTTTGAAAAATAAATCCAACAAGAATCAGGCTACCCATATTTCGAAAAATCAACACCAGCTATTTTCATAACGTAAATAATAAGAAAATAAACCTCACGCATGAAACATTTCAACATTTAAGCAAATACAAATTTGGAATGATTACGTTCATATCTGTTCAATTCATATATTTCAAAATGCGCAGGCAGATCACAACATTTTATGGGGGCGGAAGGACAGTACATATTTAGTTTGTAGGATATCGGGGAGGTTGCAGTTAAAAAAAGGTTGTAATCTATTTTGAACGTTTTTTATAAATATAATAATATAACCAGGATTCCAGTTCTGGCACTTGTGGGTAATGAAAAGGATTCAATGCATTAATCAGCGGGTTACCTTATTGAAATAAAAACGTCTTAAATAGTGCGAGGTGTTTGACCCTCCTCGCCACCTCTAGTCGCAGTGCGCAGATCTACGGCGCAGTTTCCGGAGCCGGGACCGGAAGAGCTGCCTCTCGTCCCGGAGACATGGTGGAGAGCGGTCGTGCTTCCTCCTGTGTCCCGGCTGAACCATGTCCTCTTTTGGAGGAATCTCCACACATGCAGGTAAGCGACGGTGGAGTTGGGTTTGTGTGTTAAATTGTGCAACTCGTAGCGAAGTTGGAAAAACCGGTTTGAAACCGACCCTGGCCTGCTGGCAGTTAGCATGAAGCTAGTTAGCATGAAGCTAGATAGCATGTCCGCCACGTGGGTAACCCGAGAGTGTGCTACAGCTCATCTGCAGTGGTTGTCGTGAAGATTTCAACACCGTAATTACCTATAATATGTTATAATACCCTCATTCAAAGTTGATCAATTAAAGTCAGTATTGCACGGTAATTTCTCTGATCTCTTGGCAACTAACCTGTAACACGTGGATTTGAAATGGAATTCAAATTAGGGCTTAAGTTGTGTCTCATCCGAATTACTTTTTTTGGTGTGTTTTTGCTTCTAAGGCTCATTTTAGAGTAGAAAAAAACCCTGCCATGTTGCAGGCGGAATGTAGAACCAGTCGAACCCACTGATTCGGTTTCAATGTCTGTCTATAGACGGGTCCCTTCCCTGAAGAAACGCAATAAATCATTCTTAGAGACAGTTCAAAGGCGGAAGGCGCCCCCCCCGTCACTCTGCTTCACACAGCACCGTATCTGGCCGTGTCCAGGGGTCAGCAGAACAGCGGCTGGTAAGGGAATCGACCCCCTCCCCTCCCATTATTTCACTGTGGAAAGTCATCATGATCTCTTCTGAGGACTGGAGGTCATGGCAGAGGTCGTGACCTGCTGTTGAACCCGTCCTCAGACCTGCGGTGGTCGCCGTGCTCCCAAGCTGCGTTACACTGCCCCCTCTGACCTTCGGGTGATCACTCATCTGTCCTCGCCATATTGGCTATTCCTTCAGTAGGTCTTATTCATGTGAGCTTTGAATCAATACGAGACTCCTGAGGGCAATTAGTTGTGAGGTTTGGTTAAGTTACTGCGACAGACTTGTGGGGTTTGAATCGTGGCTGAAATAGGGATGAAAACAAATTAAGACTGTAAATGTATCATGATTTTTATATGCATGTGGCTTTCGTCTTTTTAGGAATGCAGGGGGAAATGGCTGAAGCAATAACTGGCCCATCATCTGCTAATATAAAGGGATATATTAATAAATGTTTGAAATCAACCATAATGATAAATTACCAAAGTCTCCAGATGCTCAGTGTTATCTGTGTACTTAGTAATCCCTCTGTGGATGTTAAGGCGATTTCTCAGGTGTTCAACATTGTGCTGCTAGAATAATTATGACTTAACTCATTCATTATTGCTGTCCAATCAGACAATAAGGTGGTGAAACTGTGATTTACTAAAACGGCAGACGAATATTTGTTTTTATAAAGGATGCAGATAATTCTTTTCCAACGTTAATCTTAGTCCTGTCATTTCTCGTTTCAGATGCTTCAGGTTACAAGATGTGGTGCCTGGAGATGCACCTGATGTTATCATGTGTCCTGTGTTAAACAGGAGGTGAGTTCCTACATGTATTTTTATATTTTAAATGATTGTGGTAGAATTGCACTGGAGAGCAAGGCTCAATGCGTCAAACTTGGACAGAATTCCCAATCCCAATTATTTGTTACGCATTGGCCGCTCTTGCAGCTGGAATAGTGATGATTTAACAACTTTGCCGTTTACCCGTCAGACAACACAGTGGTGAGATTGTGACTACTGAATTACCAGCTGCAACCTTATTGTCACGCTGCTTAATCCAAACCCTATGGTGTGATAGTTGGTCAATCCCATTTCTGTTTTTGTTTTCCCTTCAGTTGCCAAATGAGGTGACAGGATGAACCTGGTGTCATCCCTTGGGTCCTGTGCTGATGTGGTGAGTTCCTTACTACACTACGTCCTTTTTAATGCTCCTGGAGCACGTTATATTTAAAATGTTTTGTTTGTAGAATTGGAAACAATTTCTCAATAATTCCAAACTGGTTAAATATCTTAAAACTCTGATAACTAGTTTCAGTTTAACTTACTCAATAGCAGATGCATACAAAATGGCACAAGTCTATTATCTTTCTGGACTGTGAGCGATGGCAACTTTTGCAGCTGGAATAGTGATGAGTTTACAACTTTGCCGTTTACCCGTCAGACAACACAGTGGTGAGATTGTGACGACTGAATTACCAGCTGCAACCTTATTGTGGCCCTGCTTAATCCAAACCCTATGGTGCGATAGTTGGTCAATCCCATTTCTGTTTTTCTTTTCCTTTCAGTTTCCCCTGATTACATGAGGTGACAGGATGAACCTGGTGTCATCCCTTGGGTCCTGTGCTGATGCGGTGAGTTCCTTACTACACTACGTCCTTTTTAATGCTCCTGGAGCATGTTAAATTTAAAATATTTTGTTTGTAGAATTGGAAACGATATCTCAATAAATCCAAACTGGTTAAATATCTTAAAACTCTGATAACTAGTTTCAGTTTAACTTGCTCAATAGCAGATAAATCCAAAATGGCACAAGTCTATTATCTTTCTGGACTGAGCCATGGCAACTTTTGCAGCTGGAATAGTGATGAGTTTACAACTTTGCCGTTTACCCGTCAGACAACACAGTGGTGAGATTGTGACGACTGAATTACCAGCTGCAACCTTATAGTCACCCTGCTTAATCCAAACCCTATGGTGCGATAGTTGGTCATTCCTGTTTTTGTTTTCCCTTCAGTTTTCCCTGATTACATGAGGTGACAGGATGAACCTGGTGTCATCCCTTGTGTCCTGTGCTGATGCGGTGAGTTCCTTACTACACTACGTCCTTTTTAATGCTCCTGGAGCACGTTAAATTTAAAATATTTAGTTTGTAGAATTGGAAACTATTTCTCAATACATCCAAACTGGTTAAATATCTTAAAACCCTGATGACTAGTTTCAGTTTAACCTACTCAATAGCAAATAAATCCAAAATGGCACAAGTCTATTATCTTTCTGGACTGTGAGCGATGGCAACTTTTGCAGCTGGAATAGTGATGAGTTTACAACTTTGCCGTTTACCCGTCAGACAACACAGTGGTGAGATTGTGACGACTGAATTACCAGCTGCAACCTTATTGTCACCCTGCTTAATCCAAACCCTATGGTGCGATAGTTGGTCAATCCCATTTCTGATTTTGTTTTTCCCTTCAGTTGCATCTGATTACATGAGGTGACAGGATGAACCTGGTGTCATCCCTTGGGTCCTGTGCTGATGCGGTGAGTTCCCTACTACAGTACGTCCTTTTTAATGCTCCTGGAGCACGTTAGATTTAAAATATTTAGTTTGTAGAATTGGAAACGATTTCACAATAATTCCAAACTGGTTAAATATCTTAAAACTCTGATAACTACTTTAGTTTAACTTACCAAATAGCAGATAAATACGAAATGGCTCAAGTATATTATCTTTCTGGATTGTGAGCCATGGCAACTTTTGCAGCTGGAATAGTGATGAGTTTACAACTTTGCCGTTTACCCGTCAGACAACACAGTGGTGAGATTGTGACTACTGAATTACCAGCTGCAACTATAGATGTACCCTGCCCAACACTATTTTTCTTTATGGTCAATCTCATTCCTGAAATTTCCTGTTATTCCCTCAGGTGCTTCGGATCATATGATATGGTGGCTGGAGATGCACCTGAAGTATAATCCTGTGCTGATCAGGAGGTGAGTTCATAACTACAGCATGTTATTATTTACATTGCGAAATTATTGATGCTGCACAAAACAATATGATTATATCTGAAACTATTCGGAAGGCAATGTACAACTAGTCAAACCTCATAAATTATTTCCCAAACTATTACTTGCACCATAACGGCTAAATTCTTAGGTGATTTTTTTTTTTTTTAACATTGAGAGATGGTACCTCTTGCAGCTGGAATAGTGATGAGTTAACAACTTTGCCGTTTACCCGTCAGACAAAAAAGTGGTGAGACTGTGACTACTGAATTACCAGCTGCAAGTATAGTTTTACCCTGCGTGTGGCGCTGTTGTCCCAATGTTCTGGATTTCACAGGAAATGCCATCTTGACCCATCAACGTGTAAGGTTTGAGTGCTGTGTAGAGAACTGATTCATTTCCGTTTTTAACAGATAAGCAGCTGCTGTAATGGAGTCAAAGTCTCTGAGAACTAGCGTTATCTCATCCCTGGTAAGTAGTGAAAAGGGTTTTTAGTAGTTTTTCCTTACTCTTGTTGAGGGTTAAGGACAGAGGATGTCACACAATGTTAAAGCCCCATGAGACGAATTGTTATATGTGAATGTGGGCTATACAAATAAAACTTGATTGATTGATAGATCTTAAAATCTATTCTTATGTTCATTTCACTGGTTTATGCCTTGTTTTTGAAGTAGTTATGAATTGATTTTATCGCTGTTTACCCATCAGACCAAAATAGGATGCTGAGAATGTTACTAACTGAACTAAAAGACAAAGATGTAATACCATAGAAATGTTTTGTTTTCCCCTCAATTAAACTGAAATTTATTTTGTATTTATTGGCAGGGTTACGGAGCCAGTTGACTGATCACATGTTTATAGGAAAACCTAATTTCAAACGTAGGTACCAACTCCAAATCCCTGTCAACTTGTTATCATTACATTTATGTTGCTATTGAGTATTGACATATAGCTCTTTGCACATCATTCATTCTGTCATCTCTCTGACTGTTGTCCATGTCTTTTACAGTGTACCTGGAACTGATGGATCACCATTTGGCAGAGATTATTAAATATTTTTCTGAATAAAACTTGTTAGCAAAAAGTGCCTGGGCTTTATCTGAGTTTTTTTTCTTTGCAAGTCTTTCTCTGTTACATATTTAAGATGTTTTTGGTTACCAGTTTCTAGCAACTCTTTAACCACTGCTACACTAAATTCAACATGTCTTTGTGTGCCAGTATCTGTTTAATGAGTACACAGCTGTGAAGGAATGAAAGGATGAACACTAGGTCTAATCAGTTCGTGGGATCTTGTGCTGCTTACCTTTTTATTGTTGGATCTTAATGTTACTCTTCTGTGATGTAATTGTTTGCTCCTGGTGCGTAGGCGTAAATGAAGCGCAGGATATTCTGGTGGAGCATATCCAGTGCCATGTCTCTTCTGTGCAAACCGTCCACATCTTCCAGGTCACAGAGAAACACTGCGTCGGGTGGAATAATGAGAGCAGAGGCCCCTGGAGGAAGAGGGAGGCAAACTTAAAAAAAAATATATAGTCTACATAGCCACCATTTACAACTAATCACAACTAGGATAAATAACAAGAGACTATCACAACAGCAGTACTTAATTTCAATGATGGAACATGTGATGGACGATTTTGCTTTGAGAAATGATTTGTTTTGTAGTTGGTTTACTCTATGGGAAGGGTGGAGTGATCATTCATTTAGTACCGTGCTTGAGAGTGACTGAGTTTTCACAGAGTAGCACAGCGATGACAGCGTCTTCCTCCAGCACGTGTGTTCTGAGACTTAACTTGCAGTGAGCTTCAGCCAAAGAGATCCTTAAAATAAAACATGAATAGTGGCATTTAAATGAACTACTGCACAAGTAATATGCTGTATGAAAAGAATTAAAATTTGGATCAAGTGGGATAACATGATACTAAGTTGTACAGGTAATGAGAATACATTTTGAATTAAAACTCCATTTAACATCTTTATTCAGATTTATGTCCACAGGTTTACTTCTACATAAAATAGGTCACTGTGGTGAAAAGGTTTGTAAACATCTGTCATTGCCAAAAGAAAAATGGTCTTATGAAGGAGTTCTCCACCTAGTGGATATTAAATTACATTACACCAGACTGGCTCGTGATCTTTACATAGTCTCTCTGGTAATTCAAAGAAGTGAAAATGGAATATTAAAGAGTCAAGTATCAATATTATATAAGTAGAGTGCTTACAGTAGTTTGATGGAGGCCACTGATATCTTAACACCCTGACTCTGGGTTCTGACTCTACGGCTGGCCATATAGTAACCATGGATCATTTTCTCAGCTCCAGGACTAAGCTCCACTTGTAAACTCCGAGCGTGGGCTACCAGCTGGAAGATAAATAATTCAGAACAGCAATATAAATTCAAGTTAAATGAATAAACGCTAAAATGAAGACAGTGGATTCGTATAAAAATGACTTGGTGATTGTTAACCTCCTGGTAGTCTTGAGAGGAGAACTCCCAGCCGGGTGGGTAGAGGGGTTTTCCAGGCTGTACTGACTGCTGGAGGGTGTGGACAGTCTGGGCGAGCAGGGCCTGCTCTCCCATCATATCCCTACTCCGAATGACCAGGCCAAAGTTGTCTGCCAGTTGAAATGGTACGGGACCCATTTCCTGCTCACAGAGAAGAGACTTGGCATCAGAGAGAGAGTTGTCTAATTTTTTTAAAGTTCTAATATGATAATGATAAATAGGAAAATAACTTTATATCTAAAGAAAGCTCTACAGAATTGTTATACAGTTTGTTGTCTACAGCTTCCCTGCAAAAGAGGAAACTAAAGCATTGAATATTCTCAAGGGCTTTGCTGTGAAGTCATGTTTTCTGGGCAGGGCATTTCCTTCAACAGAAGTAAATTGTCTCAATTTCCTGTTTTGCATGTGCTATCTACAAACAACATCTGAGTGGAATGGAATGGGATTTTACACAAAAACCTTAATTCAGACCTGTTGGTCCACATTGAGATGATGTTTTAAGTGAGCTATACAATACTAATACGACATCATATTGTGTTTGGACTCACTGCTGTTCCCAGTACAGTACAGTCTGTCCTCCCTGAACGCTGAGAGGGGTCTGTGAGGGCCCAGAAGCTGCAGTGGAGCGGGAAGGAAAGCTGCTGGTCAGCATCCTCACCGTATTTCTTTCCTGGGATGAATACAGACACCGTGCGGCTCTCCAGAACTGAGATAACATTCAAAGGATTAAAATACAATTATTAATATATATGGCAGAAATTACCCATTTTTTTTAAAGCTGACATAATCCTCTCATTTAAGCTAATGCAAAACATGTTTTATTAATCCATTTGGTGCTTTACCTGACTGGATGGAATCCAACTTGTCCTTCTTGTAACACCCAAGATCTCCTACCATGCATATGCCCCCTGTGGCTAGCAGGGCAGAACCAGCATGGATGTTGGCAGTGCCTGCTCCATGTTCGTCCCGGGACAGGGATGCAAACATCTCCCCTGAGGCCTGATGTCTGACCCCGCGAATGGCCAAACCCAAACTGTGTGTCAACAATCTAGCACAAACACAAAGGGTGATGGGTAATGCGGAAGAGTAATGTCTTGGGTGGCATCATTCAAGTCACCTAACTCTCCTTTACCTGTCTAATACAAGGGTGTTAGTCGTGATGACGAGGAGATCCAAGTTGTGACATGTTTCTTTTGCATCTGCTCTGGTCTGCACTAAGCTGAGCAACAAACCCAGCTTCAGTGTGTTGTACAAGCCTGGAGGAGATACATCCAACCCAAAGCAGTGAGCTGCAATAGCAGAGAACCTCCAGGGAGAAGAGGCTGTGGCTTTCAACAGCTCTTGGAACCTGACACTGACTTTATGGGGATCTGTCGGTAGAATTGTGACACATGGCAGATATTTAAATGTAGTAACGATGCACGATTTTGCATATAAGATGAGAAATGTATTATCAGAATCATATCATGTTAAGATGTTATCAATGTGTCTGTGGCAGGGATTTCTGTAGACTTGATGGTTTTAATATGAAATTATTTACTGCCTTACGTTCTGGCTCCCACGGTCGGACACTATTGGCCTCCACACTCCAGGTAATATTGGGCCACTGGTGGACATGTGCAGGAATGCCAAGCACCCTGTAGAGTCGACCAATTCTCATCAAGTTACACAGCTCATCTGTGTGAGTAGGGGAAACAAAGCAATAACACTCAAAGGGGTTGTCCTCGATTATTGAAGAAACATGCATGCCACCTACAAACCACTGCCAAGAGAAACAGAGCGAGGCCTTAAGAACAAAGATTTCTCTGTGTGCGAAATGCACAGCCAGCTAATGAGTGTTCCTTCTACTTATTAGCATATATGTTTAGTAACGGGAACCCTGTGTATTGAATTCCTCCACAGGACTGGGTCAACAGAATATGTTAATCCTGGTGCTGAGATTTGCTAAGATCTCAGGGGTACTGACTGGACAATGTTATTAGAGGGGACAGAAACACTTAATATCCCTCCAGGAGGCACTGTGTGCGGCTGCCTGCACGGAAATCTGTTTATTTGAACTCTCCCCCACTTAGTTTGTGTTCCAAAGTTATTCTCATTTAGGAAGCTGGAGAAAATTAATGACAAACCTCAATACATCTGACTGGGTGTAAATACAAGCTATGACAACCACATTATTCAGGACTGGGACTGAATGTAAGTAATGAGAAATTGAGTTTTACAAACAAACAATACCCTTTGAATTGTTTGAGGATATTAATCAACAGTACAGTGTTTTCATTTAAGATGTTAACTTGCAAATAAAAACTTGGCCTTTTAACCCAGTTAAATTCAAAATGTGCTATTGTTCGATGCAAATAATCAAAAAAAGGCTAAGTGCATCGCAGGATATGGTCTCTGAGGCTGCTCCGGCTTGGTCGAGGACTCCTCAACAGAGCAGCTGCATTCTGACATGGATGGTTGAACCAGCTGCCTGGTTAATGGGCAGTTTCCATCAGTCTTCATACCAATGCTGCCATACAGTAAACTGCCAAACCTCATAACACTAGAGGTTTTCATTGCAAATACTTAGAAGAAAAGATTAAGATGATTAAAAGCTTAATACATGATTAAAAGCTTAATGCTGCTGAAAAATAATTCATTCTGCAGGGATGCTTATTGTAGGGTTCAAAAACAGCCAAGTGTATCCTACGTGTGTCAGGGATGCATGTGTATACCCTACCAGAAGGAGATGAACTAATTCTGGACTTTTTTACTTCAGTAGTTGGATAGAAAACAATCTTGTGTTCTTTAAAGGTTCCATGTATTAAAAAGAGGATAAAATATGCCCCCCCAAAAAGCTATTTATATAAAAATTGTATTTTCTATGTTGTTCTGCAATTATATCACTCTGATGTGGACCATTATGCTATAGTTAACACATTTTTGGGATTTAATTTAAAGAAATCAATAACTATGTTGACTGGAGGACATTATATGTAGGTGGAGAGTGGACTTTTGTAAACCTACCTCTGAGAAACAGGGTGACAGACTGGTATCTGAGTGAGCTTTGCTGATGCCCATTTAGAACGTCCAGTGCTTCGACATGGATCAGCTCCACCAGCTGTTTGTCTGTCTCCACAAAGACACACACGTGAATGAATGCAGAACATAAAAAACACAACACAAGTTTTTCTTTTCACCACTTCTGCCCAGTTATCACTTCTGGTAATAACCCCATCGTCACCTCCCAAAACTCTGAACTTCACATCCTCTTTCAGTGGAGAGTTGCACATCAGGCAGCTGAAGTCGTTTCTCACAGTCGCCGACTCTGTGGCTCCGGGTGCATGAACTCGGATGTGGTGGAACCCTGGGGCCGGAATCATGGAAATGCAATCAAATGTGAATTTAAACATACAATTTGATTACAAATCCCACTGAGTGTGATCTGTCCTAATAGTACTACTTAAAGCTGAGAGAAATCTGTAGAGAGGGTTTGGGAGGTAACAAAGTACCCGTAGAGCAGGGGCAGTCGTCGTCAACGCAGAGGAACCGGGCCCCCTGGGTGTATTTGGTGACCCTCGTCATGGCAATGACCAGGCCCTCCATGGAGACAGGCCTCATGGAGCCACATCCTCGGGGGAAACTGCCAAGGTCCAACGTGTACTCAGGGTACGGAGGCAGGTGTGTCAATTTCAGTATTACATTCACCTCAAAGAGAACAGCCACATGAGTCAGGATAACAGGATGATCCAGTTCAGTCAGATGCAGGCATGTAAGGTTCATTGTGTTAACTGCTACTTGTTATGGCTCTTGAAGGGATAGTTAACCTGAAGAAATGAGAATTCACTCATTATCCACTCAGCACTACGTCGATGGAGGGGTGGGTGAAAGGGTTTGAGTCCACAAAACACTTTAGGAGTCTCCGGGGGAAACACTGACTCCTCTTCAGATGTAATAAAACAACAGAAAAAAAACATAAAGTGCCTCCATACTGCTCATTCAAATTCGACCTGACATGAACACCATGTTTTTAGCCTTAATGTGCTCCGATATCTTCCTGGGCTAGTGTTTAAATGATGCTGTTTCAAGTCAAATTTGTATGTCTGAGCTTACAGGAGCAGTATGGAGGCATGTTATCATTATTTCAGATTTTTTTTGTTTACATTTAAAGAACAAATCCACATTGACTTCAATTCCATTTGATTCAGCTGCGATGCGCATAACACTAGAGTTTTTCATTGCAAATACTTAGAAGAAAATATTTAGATGATTAAAAGCTTAATACATGATTAAAAGCTTATTGCTGCTGAAAAATAATTCATACTGCAGGGATGCCTTTGTAGGGTTCAAAAACAGCCAAGCGTATCCTACGTGTGTCAGGGATGCATATTCATACCCTACCAGAGGGAGATGTACTAATTCTGGACTTTTTTACTTCAGTAGTTGGATAGAAAACAATCTTGTGTTCTGTAAAGGTTCCATGGATTAAAAAGAGGATTGAATATGCCCCCCCAAAAAGCTATTTATATAAAGAACAAATCCACATTGACTTCAATTGTATTTGATTCAGCTGCGATGCTGTTTACCACTGAAACTCCAGAAGTGTGTTGTGGACTCCTACACTTTCATTTTGGGGTGAACTATCCCTTTAAACTAAACACAGTGAGCAAGGTGAAGAACACATCTGTGGTTCATCTGTTTTATTGTTCCTACCTGACTCTCTGTGACTATTTTCTCAACAAGCGAGAGGGTCTTTATGGCCAGGAAGCAAACCTGAATGAGGAATTTCGAAAAAGTAAATAATCCACCTCACAGAAGTTTACAATGTAGATAGATGGCTGTGCTCTGTTTGGATTACAGCTGTTTGCTTTGACACATACAGACTGAAACAGTGCTGTGGCCTTCAGGGGTTCGTGCAGGACACAGTGGCCCAGCACCGCGTCCACCTCCATGACGTCAGAGGGATTCACGGAGATGCAGAACCTGTACACCGCCTCGACATGGTGGGGATCTGCTGAGTCAGCACAGTGGGGAGAGCTAGCTTAAATGTAGCACGACGGGTTTTTAGCATTTCTTGTAGCGACTAGCATGAGTTCAGATTCAGGCTCACCGTCGAACTGCTCGCAGTCCTCGGTCAGCTTCTGAAGACCACCGCTCCGGTCCAGATAGACCACCACGGATTCTTTCAACGACAACACGTCCGTCATCTCCACTCAATAATAACAACAACTTTGCTGAACAGCTAGCATGTCGGCTAACCAGCCAACGTTAGCGCGCTAGCTTCAACCAGGTTGCCATGGAGACCACTCACAGGGTCATCTGAAAACTAATTTAATAAATAAAAATACAAGTTATACATTAAGGGAAATAATGTATTACAACAGAACACACACTCAGATTATTTATTAGATTTTTTTTATTACTCTGTATGGAACTACTAAAATGACCAGGTGAAGCAAAGCATCGTGGATCTTGAAGTATTTTATGAATAAACACAGACAGTTCACAATAATAATAAAAACCCACACAGTCCTTGAAAAGACAAAGTGAAAATTATCTGATAAAAGTACATTTATTTTTTATTTTATAAACGTGACCTATAAACCAAAATGCATATTTCAGTGGTCTTTCAAGTACTCCCCCTATTTCCCACCTAGTTAATATGATACATGATTTTGTTTTGTACAGTAATTACATGGACAGTCAAACAGTGACATTTTAAGTCCAGTGAATTGCTCAAGTCTTTCAGAACCTGATTCTTTGATGTCATTGAAGGGACAAATTTAAGGCTTTATAAAGGCTCATTGTTGAAAAGTACAGAAATTGCATTAATAGCGAATGGTCGTCCTTAATTCTTAAAAACATCATCTGTTATGTATAATATATTTATATAAATACAAATAGGTAAAAAATAAAGACTTTTCTGGCACTTGTTTTTCCAATCACAATATAGTTTAGTGCTGTTTCCTATCAGCTGGTTGCTTTGGCTTCATAGAACAAATTCATCCATGGTAAAAATTGCTTCCCTTTAATCAAAATAAGTTACGATGGTTAAGGCTTTCGGGGAATGTTTCACTGGAAAGAGTCATCAGACGGCGGGGCGTAGGAGAAGCCCACAAAGGCATCGTCGGCCTCCATTACACTGGCGTTGACTATGGAATGTTCTTGAGACCAACACACAGAGTCTGAGACCATCTCCTCTGTGAACTCGGTGTCAAAGTTTGAGATGTCACAGTACGAGCTCTGGGGGGAGAGAGGAGTAAAAGTATGAGTCGTATTAAAAATCATGGAACAAATACAAGACATGTCTGTGTGTATTCATAACTTTACAACAATAAAGGTCTTTCAATAAAGAGATGAAAGAGTAAAAGTCAAACAAACAGTGCACTTAATACGCCTTTAACATATATTCCACTTTGTTGATCAGTGTCTATGAAGAAGACAAGCTGGCCCTATCGCTAGATTTAAGCATACTTTAAAATATAAGGTTAATGTTGTGCTCGGTCTGTACACACACACAAGAAAAGAGCTCTAATCAGGTGGAGAAATATTAGGATGGGTACATCACGCTGTGGGGTCGTCTAAAATCATTTTAAATCAGACTACTTGTCTTGTTATGAAAGACAATTAGTCTTACAGGCTGCATCTTGACTGTACTGGATACACAAATGCGACTTTTAAGCCAGAAATAGTTAAAATACTAAAAGGATAAATAAAAAATAGAAGAGACTCAAAGTATTTACCACTTTGGGTAGGAATGGGGGAGTGATCTTCTTTTGTTCAAGGTCATCCCAGTTGATGGAGAAGAAGAAGCTGTGGGCTTTGATCTCATTCTGAAAATGAAGAATATATAGTACAGTAACCTGGACATAACTATGCATAAAAGGAAGTTAGTAAGATTTAAAATCCTAGATGCCATACATTTGTTCAGCATCACCAGGTATAGGACGTTTACAGATCCGCCACCAGGGGGAGCTAACATTTGAAATTCTGTCATACATACAGTGACTCTTATCTGGATGGTGAGAGTTCAATAATCCCACTTACAAAATCATCCCTGGACCCAAGTCTCTGTGTGCCGTCTTTCTCCAGCAGGCCCTGGAGCAGAGACCAGGCGGTGCTGGACGCACCGGGACGCATCGCCAGCTGCTTGTGGAGGATGTTGTCATACATCTCATGTGTGTCCCTGCTGTAGAATGGCGGCTGGGATATGACAAATAAAGAAAGAGATGTAGAGGCATGTAATGACATGTGTGATGACATTAAAAAAATACATTAATAATAATCTTGACTGTGTGGCAGACTGGAATAATAACAACAATACAGAGGGAGATTTAGGGAAGGTAGGGATCAAAGCACAGACTTACCAGGCCGAAGAGCATCTCATACAGCACTGAACCCAGACACCACCAGTCTACTGTATTGTCATACGGCTGTTTCCTCAGGACCTCTGGAGCCAAGTACTGGTCATTTGAAGCACGCAAACATAATAATATAACATTAACTTTGACATTTTGCTTAAAATAAATCAACCAAATATATGTAAACTACTATTTTTATCTTCACTCTGGAAAAAGTGACTTATAGCCCACACATACAGCAGTATAGTGAGTTAGAATATACACATACTTGTGAAATGATTAACCACAGCTAATTACAAGAAGGGTGTTAATACTGGTATCTTTCTGAAACTGAGGGTGAGACTTCTTTGGACTATCCTGTTGCAAAATTGGCAGTAGGCAGACAGGTACAAAATGAAAACATACCTCAGGTGTTCCACAAAACGTGGTGGTGGTGTCGGTCTGGGAAATGCCTTCCTTGCACAACCCGAAGTCGGTCAAAACGATATGCCCCTTTTTAAAGAGAAGAGGACACAGGGACATTTTTAGACAACATATGCTGCACAAGCAGCTCATTATCCCCGGGGACTGAGGGATCTATTGTTGCCGAGGAATGTTGGCAGCGGCGTAGCTCAGTCAGACCCATTCACTTTCTCAGTAAGGCTCTGCAGGAAAATCATTAGTAAGTCCTAATCCAATCACCCTCATTCCAGCTAGAACTGGAAATGACACTGTTGTCAACTGGTGTTTAAATGTTACACGTGGAAAAGAATGAAATGCTGTAAATTGTATGTTAGGTTCTTAGGTAATAAATATGACGCCCATAACGCTCCATAAACTCCATAAAGTCTTCTCAACATCAGTGACTTTGGAACTATTTTCTGATAACATCACCTGTAGTACATTATAGACTGACGCAATCACGGGGTGTCGGAATAGCATCACCAAATTCAGAACCACAAGTCAACTCGAGAATCGGGACCTTCCCAGAAGCAGGTGAATGAAAAGTTAGACCCTTATCACATGACCCTCCCTGAACAAACTTAACTATAAATTAACCAAACCCAAGGCTTTAAATTCAAATTTTTAAGTATTAAAGTATTCAAGTATGCAGCCATTAGGAGTAACTGGAAAGTAATATTGACATGTTTACAAAGCATCTGCATGTAGGCTATGGAGACAGGCCCATCAATTCTGAAAATCACATTGACTACAGCGTAAAGTAAGGAAATATGAAAACAGAATCTTAAGACGGACAAATCTAAGCAGCACTTATGTATTAAAAACAATTATGTGCGGTTAAGGGAAGCTTTTCGATTACTGTTATTTACTGTAATAACTGTCAAAGTGAATGTATAAAAACAGGAATACTCACTTCTTGGTCAAGGAGGATGTTTTCTGGTTTCAAGTCTCTGAATGAAAATTCAATTTCAGTAAGTGACATTAATTTAAAATACCCACTGCAAAGCCACATTTCATGTGTTAACTTATTAATCTCATTCATACCTGTAAACAATGTTGAGCAAGTGCAAATATCCAAGAGCACTTGCCATTTCAGCGATGTAGAATTTTGCTCGGGGCTCTGGAAAGGTCCGCTCTTTTTGAAGATGGAAGAAGAGCTTAAACGAAAAGTTTCAGGTTGATTATTTGATAAATTGTCAAATTTTCACTGAGCTTTTCATTTTTTCATTGTACCTTCATATTCCAGTATATAATAATGTATTATCATATTGACTGGAAACCATAAACACTGATCTGATCTATTTTCATCTGACGTTACAGGTTTTTGTAATCGTCCTGTTCAGAATGTTTGGAAGTTGATGTTCTTGTCTTCAGACTGTAGTTAGTCACTCACACATGGCAGCTTTAAAAAGGCTGACCACACTTGAAGGACATCCATTTAAGAAGTCACTCTGAGTCATTCTTTATTCTCAGTAATTCAGTAACCTCTAGTAAGATTTTAAACAAATGAAGGTATGTTAACAAGCAGCAGTTCTTACCCTGAGGAAATGTATTAAAGCTATTTAAGACATAATGTGTTTTAGAGTCATTCTCATCTTGTCTTGACCGTGTGACTGATTTCGATGTGAGTGCATTATTCACAAAACTGAAACCACTCACTTCTCCTCCATTGATGAAATCCAAGACGAAGTATAACTTGTCTGCGGTCTGGAAGGAATAATGAAGCCCAACCAAGAAAGGGTGTTTCACATTCTTCAGCAGCACGTTCCGCTCGGCCATGATGTGCTTTTGCTGATTTGAAAAAGAGCTGATTTTAGTAGAAGAACAATAACTCATGCGCACATTACTGAAATGTGAATAGGCTGAAGGTCATATTTGATTTCAAAATTACCTCTTTCCTGTTGAGAATGACCCTTTTCTGTAAGACCTTGACTGCATAATACTTTTCATCGTGTTTGAGTTTCGCAAGGAAAACCTGCATCACAAGGGAAAGAACACAGACCGTGTAAACCAGTAAAACATTCCCGATTTGTTTTTCACTTCCTACATGGCCAGGCCAACATATGCAGAACTAAAACCTGCTGCCACCTCAAAGTCAAAAACAACACAGAAACATTTCAAAAAGTTTCCAACTCGAATGTAGGTATATATCCATAAATCTAACTGCCAAATTGAGTTGTGAAAGTGATTTCGATGTAAAGAAACTATATTCTATCTATGTAAACAGAGTCACTATATTGCAAACTTGTGAATTCTCCCTCTGTGCTGAAACTAAAGTAACTGTACTTTTCAGTAATGTGTACATACCTTCCCAAAACTCCCCTTTCCTATGACTTTTAAAAAGTCAAAGTCACTGGGTTTGGCACTGAAACAAAAAATTACACCACATTCATTTGTGTTTCACGTGTTTAAGTTTAAAACAATCAATAATAAACAGCAAGGCCATCTGCCTTGTGCTAAAATATTAACAATGTCAGAGCACTCAGTAGTGAACATACAGTGGATTTCCAGAGGGTCCCAGGTTAATGTTTCTGGAGGTAGAGTTGTTCTGTTAAACAAAAGGGAAGACATCAAATGGGTCAGACACAAAGATAAATCTAAACGCTAAAAGTGAGACTAACACAACACTGGTTAACAGACGAGGGATTCAAGATTCAGTGAATAAAGCCTTTATCTGTGCTACGCTAAGAAAATATCAGTAGGTTAATCTGTATTCATATTTAGCCTTGAGACTCTTATCAGTGCACAGCATCTACAACTCTCTGGCACAGCCTGGCCACATCAGAAAAACAGAGGTGGAGGACCTACTGACTCCACTACATAACATATTAACAGAAAACATGTAGTCAGTAGGAAAACAAAACTACAAATGAAGAAGAAAAAAGAGAATGATTCATCAAATTGCTCAAGACTAATTAATTGCTTACTTTGTCATCTTCATCCTCAGAGGCATCTGAAAAGTTCTGCATTTTGTCCATCAGTAGAAAGGTCCTCACATCTGGACTGTGATGTTTAAAAACAAACCAAACATAAGAGACATGTCATGAAGTGAAGCACAAAAACGCAGAACCTTCTTGATTTTCTTTATCTCATTTTTTTCAAGTGTGAAGCCTGGTGAAATCATTTTGACTTCATTTGATTATTGGACTCAAATAATAATAATAATAGTAAAATGACACAGAGAGAACGTGAAAACGTACTGGTTGCATAGCTGAGGATCTGTTACAATCCTCTTGATGAACTCGTGCAGCCCTGCTCTTCTTTGCTTGATGAACTCTGTTGGATGGATATTTTGTTACAGAAATACAATCAAACACAGCACTCAAGGCCATAAACATGCTATTAAACATCTGGAGCTGTACTTCTGTTTGTGTTTCTGTTAGATGATGGTTGAAGGAATTTGTTACTTCATATTGTGAAACATGAGCATTGAGTGAACACTTACCGGGGTCAAAATTATCCCCAAATATTCTCTTTGCTGGAATTTTCAGGTTCATAGATGGAAACTGTTTTCTTAACTATGTTAAAAGATAAGGGAGAAAATGACATATTGGCTGGTAAAACATCAATGGCTAAAAGTATACAAAGGATTCAAAATGTCAATTTGAACAGAAAGACGTTTAAAGAAAGACAATAAATACATACAAGACATCATTTCTGGTTATGTGTTCCAGATTTCATATGCTGTAAATTGCAAATGACAATAAGCCACAACTTACTATGTTGTAGAGTTTGTCAAATTCGGCGTATCGCCTGAAGACAAACCATTCTTGTTGTCGAACAGAAACTATTACTTTGTAAACCTGAAAAAAAAGAAAAAGGAAACACAAGGGGTCAATGCAATATGATTTAATTCTACACTGACAATATAATTTTTCTGAATGAATTCTTCTCAAAAAATGCTAATTGACGCACTGTGTAACGCTTTTTCTTGTCCCTCTGCTCATTGTGGCAGGGTATGCTGACATTGGGGAGACCGGATTGCTCCTCCATCTTTGGGGCCGTCGGCATTCAAAGGTGCAAGGTCATCAAGTAATGAGTCCTCCAGGATGAGACTTCAAGTATGCAACTGGTCCATGGCCACTCCGGGTCACTGCTGCAGAGGAGAAAGCAGAACAGGCCAGTCTGTTATTCAGGAAGGGAAACTGGGGTTTCTGTGCCCTCCAGACATTTCAACCCACAGTGGTCATGTTGCCTAGACCTGATATTATAAACAATCAATCCCTGAGTTTTACTTTACAAGCAAATCCTCATGTATTAATTACATCATAGACATATATGTCTGTAATGTCTGTAATATAATTAATAGTAGACAAATTCAAATTAATTCATTTTCAGAAGTTCTTATCAAAGTAAGGTATATCCAACATTGCTTTTCCTTCAGTTTTGTTTAGTTATTTGATGATTTCAAAACTGGGTGAAACGTCATTATAGTCAGCTGAGACCGGCTTGTGATTCATCGAGAGTTATAGTGTCACAAGAAACAAACGGACACTTTTGATGCTAATGGCCAAAAATGGAAAAGCCGCTTGTTTACAGCAATGCCAGCTATTGTAAGGTTTTGCCTGTAAAAGCATTCCTGGTTGAAACCTCATGAAGAGGTGCTTTGAGAGTAAAGTGTTGTGAGAGTGCGCAGGAAGCAACAGGGGGGGGGCAGTCAGTGAGCTGTAACATGACGGCAGGGAGGCTGCCTCCTCCTGAGTGACCAGTTAACTCACTCCTTCCTGTGAATAAACCACCCTCCCTCTCATCTGATTATTCATTGTGAAAGAACACTTTCATATTTCCCACAGATAAATATCATTCACCCCAGTGAGAAACAAGAGTCTGTCTCTTCCACGTGTATCACACACCGACCTGTTTAACATGTGAACACGTAAAACACAAACACACACACACACACACACACACACACACACACACACACACACACACACACACACACACACACACACACACACACACACACACACACACACACACACACACACACACACACACACACACACACACACACACACACACACACGCGCACACACACACACACACACACACACGCTGGGTCTGTGACATTCTGGCTGGTTCCCCTCAGTGGAGAGGTATTTTTAAATAACCATCCAGGGGTCTTTGAAGCTGGAGTTACACAGTAGGTTGAGAGTAGAGTAAAAGCCTGCAAACTCCTCCTTCTTCCTAACCTTTAAAAGAGGGAAATAAAGCTCCTCGCTGAAGAGACTCCTTCCCCTGACAACTGCAATAACAAAAGAGTTCATCACGAGGAAAAGAGTCAAAGAGCTTAATTCTAATTTGTTGCAGTAGAAGTTTTCTCCTGTGTTCATCTGTCAGATCAAACAGAGAGAGATGCATTTCTTTTCTTTCAACACGAGTTATGTAATGTCTGTTTTTTTTCCCAACAAAGCTCTCTGTCTGCTGCTCTGACTGGTCCATTGTTTGATGTTGGTGAGGTCAGCCTAGTTTGTCCAGTTGTGCTTTCGCCCCTTCAACCGCAACCCTTGCTACTCTCACTACCGTTGTTTGTTCACAACACACAGAAAACCGGCTTTTAGCTAATCTTCTCCAACTGCAAATTTGTCCTGAACGCATCCTGGATGGTCATCTCATTCTGCTCACGTTGGGGGGGAGGGAACAGCAAGAGAGAGGCCCTCTTTAAAATGCATGTGCGGAGTCAGAGGGACCTTCACGGCCTCTTCATCACTAGCTCCCTTCTACTGTTTTGTTTGAACTTCTGACTTTCTCCTACATTTGTTTTAGCTCTGCCTATCTCTTATCTCCAAGACCAAATAGAGATCCAAGGTTTGAACCATTTCCTTTTTTCACAACTCTTATCTTGAAACTGTTACATCTTAGGTTACAACACGGCCTAACTAATCTTTCTTTTTCCATTTCATTGGGCCAAAACGCCTTCAATGATTCATCATACCCTAAGGTGAAAATGTTTCATCCAACAATAATCGTTTTTCATTCATCAATGACTATAAAACAGAGATATGCATAAACTTCTGACAGAAAAGTCTATTAAAACTGTTGCTAGTTTGGTTTAGTCAAATCGGATTTGAAAAGCCATCATCACGTGAAATCAGCAGCAGCTAGACTTAGATTTCAAACACAGGATTGGTCTCGTCTAGCAGCCACTATGAATGGGAATGCTTAGATCATCTTGTGTGTTTGAAAGCTGAGGTTTGTGCAGCTGTGGCTGGTACACACATAAGTGCCCGCACACTTCCCTGAGCTTCCCCACATCTGGGCCTGTTTTACGGTCAACTATCTCTGTACGTCACAGGGTAGGTCCTGCTTTTTGACATTCCAGAAATATTTTCTCTACAAGGGGGAAATAACCTATATCTGTCTGGTGCAGCTTCCATTTACAGCTGACACTGCTTCTCCTTCATAAGGAATGCTGCCTCCTACCACACCCGCAAAAAGACGCCAACGAGTTTGTTATGAGGAATGAAAACGTAAGGCAATGATGTGGAAAAAGATGAATGTTACGCAATCTCCCTAGCTTCGGTACCAGCCCAGCAACCCCTGCATTCATGCCACAACATGAATTAACTTGTGGTGACAGGCGCAAATATGCTGGGCTACTACACAGGTTCCAAAATAGCCGACTTCCTGCCAAAGCTCGAGCACACGCATCCTTGCCGGTGGATATCCTATGAGGAAGTTGCACATACAATTTTTCTCTGTGTGTGGCCTGGTGACATGTGTGACAAGCACTTTTTAGTGAGAAAACAAAGCAGAAGTCTGGCCATGAGGGTTAATCCAATGTGAAAGCTCGAACAAGCAGGTTGTTTCCTGATAGACACAGACCCCTGCAAGCTGATAATGTTAAGTGGAGATAACTTGCTTATCAGAGCATGAAGAGCGAAACGGCCTATTTCAGTTATAACCTTTACATTTAAATTAACACATTTATTAAAATAACTTTAGCAGTTTGAATATATTTAAATTAGATCTGTTATTTCCAGGATAAAACTGAATGCCAAACATGATTCTAGCTTGTAAGTGTCTTATTATGATGCAACAGAGTCAGGTCTGTGATAAAGACGCGCAGCTGAAGCAGGTTGAACTCGAGTCAACCCCAGTGCGTGCAAACGGCCTCAGCATCTGGACCAATTCCTACCAGGACCTGACCGTCCAGACAGCTTACACACATCCACTGTGGCTCCAACTTCCTATTAGAAACAGGTTGGAATCAGCCAGTGCACTGCATGGGGAAAATAAATGCCTCATGGTCCGTGTGGGAAATTAGAAATGACACAATGTTCAATGCCCCAGCTTGGCAAGGCGGAGCAAATTCTCTGCACATGAGGTCGACATGTGAACATTTGAATTAATGCGTGTGTTTTTAGTGTGAGGGTTTTTACACTCTCACATCCCAGTGATCACAGAGCTGTCAGATAGTTGACTGTGTAAACTTATTAAATCCATCGTCTTCGTCTATTATCGCTGAGAACTTGTCTCGTTACACACACACAAAAAAGGACACGTTCTTCTTAGACAAATGTTACGATGAGGAACCAGCTGAGATACTTCTGAACGCATAAATAAAAAGTAAATGAAGCAGGTTTCTACGTTAATACTGAAGCATAGTCAGAAGAGAGGAGATTATATGAGGAGAAGGATTGTGAAGGCAGGTTATCCTTCCTGTCACTGCAAAGGTGCATTTGATGTGAACTTAAATATACGTAAAAGTATGAGAGGAAACATATTAACATACACATCATCCACCTTAGAGATGGTTTAGATTAGATTAGATTCAACTTTATGGTCATTGCACAGTACAAGTACTTATACAACGAAATGCAGTTTAGCATCTAACCAAAAGTGCAAAAAAGGCAGTTAAAGTGCAGAGTATGTGCATATTTAAAGAGAAAGTGTAAATAAATAAGATCTGTACAATAATAAATACATATGGAATATTACAGTATTAAGAGATATTGTATGTTATAAGAGCGATGAATACACTATGAGCAAGATAAATATATATAAATATGAATACACTATAGGCGGGATAATACAGTGCCACAGGCAATTCAACGCTGATGACTCAACATCCACAGTGGGGGTTTCACTTTGACAGCGTGTACCTTGTTTGATTTGACAGTTTGTCAGTTGTTGACTACACAAAGGCGTTTAGTCAAATATTTCAATGTATGATCCCACTGACTCACACTTTATCTGGAACTCTTTTTTTTTTTTTTATTGAACACTGGTCGACGAGGTCTGACACAATTTTTCTACAGTCCCAGTAGAATTGTGTGTAGGTGGGTGACCTCACCTACTTCTGTTTTATTTAGTCATTTCCTCAGCTCACACTCGTTTTTAGTCACCCGGGGGCTTTTGTGTGTTCTCACACCTGTACAACTTTTAAAAAGAGAAACACCAGCACAGATCACGTGTGTTACGGGAAGAATTCTCCAGGCCAGGAGGAAAAAGAGAGAGAGAGGAGAAACGAGCCATTGAAGGAGGAGCACGAGTCAAATTAAACACATACACACACACACACACACACACACACACACACACACACACACACACACACACACACACACACACACACACACACACACACACACACACACACACACACACACACACACACAACAAGAGGGTTGACATGTTCTAACAGGCTCTCATATGGCACACACACACACACACACACACACACACACACACACACACACACACTATAAACAAAACACTCATATACTCACACACAGCATAAAGCTGCTACATCCAATCAGCCAACTCAGCTTTGTTCTTCTTCCGTTTAACTTCTCCTCTACTTTTAGTGTTTCCCTCGAACACAAAAGAACGTTATGTCTAACTTTACTTAAACACAGCGTTAAGCCACTTTGATCACTGTAAAGCTCGGTTTGCAAGGTATTTAGCGATCAACCCGGCCGAGTGGAAGCTAAGTCAGCCAACATGACACCAAGGTTCCGTCTCCATGGACATCACGTACCTTTCAGTCGTTCTGACGCGGTGTTCGTGTATTTCCGTAGTTTCCAGTGAGGATCTTTCTCTCCACAGCGTTCAACCGGTCCCCACAGAGTGCGTGTGTCCCGTGTCAGAGAGGACAGAAGCCCCGCCCCCCCATGGACCGACAGTGTGTCCCCTCTCTGTCCAGCAGCGTGTGACAGGAGGAGGTGAAGGACACATCGATCTGTCCCAAGCGAAGAAAGTTCCAATGAGATTTGTCACGGGACCTCACAGCTACTACCACTGTCAATTCAGGGAGGACACTCAGGAGTGTGTCCGGTGCAGCCCTTCAAAACAAGACCGGAGTAAAACCTTATACTACATACAATACTCGCAGTAGATAGATAGATAGATAGATAGATAGATAGATAGATAGATAGATAGATAGATAGATAGATAGATAGATAGATAGATAGATAGATAGATAGATAGATAGATAGATAGATAGATAGATAGATAGATAGATAGATAGATAGATAGATAGATAGATAGATAGATAGATAGATAGATAGATAGATAGATAGATAGATAGATAGATAGATAGATAGATAGATAGATAGATAGATAGATAGATAGATAGATAGATAGATAGATAGATAGAGTACTTTATTCATCCCCGAAGGGAAATTAAGTTGTCATAGCAGCCGGTATATTCGAATACAATAAAATACAATACAATAGAATAAAATAAAAAATATTGAGGTAGAAAGAATAAAAAACAGAAGCACAAGATAAAATAAAATAAAATAGGTAGATAAGGTGCAGTGGCAGGATGATGTTAATAGTACTGATGATATGATGGTAATGGTATTGTTAGACAGTATATAAGAATAGTACAGTATATATAGTATATAATATAACATAATATATATTTATATATGATAGTAATTATACCAATATAAAAGCAGTATATAGTAATAATGGCAGCAACAGTATATATAATAATAATAGTAATAGTGATATAATAATAGTAATTATAACATGTACACATTTATAAATATGTGTATATAGACCTATGTATACAAAGAATATACAGAGAGTATGATATAATATATGATATATAGTAGAGGTATGAATATAAGTATTTGACTATACAATAGGTAATGTAATATACTATGAGTGTAAGAATATGTAGACAGAGTGTGCAAAAGACAATATTATTGTATAAAATTATATATAATATCAATATGGTTTATATGAACACATGTCACATATGAAGTGTATATGGAGCGGAGTGTTGTACAGGGTACACAGTGCAAGGAGACAGGTTTAGTGCAGTTCTGTGATGGTGGCTCTGACAGAGGTAGAGGAGTTGTACAGTCTTAGAACTACAATACAAGGTCGTAGTGTAATAATAATATGAATATTTAGTATTTCATTTTCATACTACTTTAAAATCTGACTTTGGTTACTTTGTGGGAAAAGTTTTATATTCAAAATATATGGACAGCTTATAACCACCTGTATTTATTGTTTATAACATGATTCGTAATATATTATAGAATTATGCTTACTCTTAAATGCAACGGGAATAATAATACAATAATATGATGGATATTAACATAACTTTCATGGGCTGTACTTTTACTTTCGTTACTTTAAGTAGACTTGTATGTGTTTCCAGTTCTTTTATTTTGATTTAAGTAAGAATTTAATACAGGGCATTTATGTAGTATTTGTATACAGTAGTTTATATATAAATACTATATATATATAAAATAGGAACATGCACTATTTTAATAATAAACAAGGAGTAAGAATTTGAATACAGGGCATTTATGTAGTATATGTATATAGTAGTTTTTATATAAATACTGTATATATATAAAATAGGAACATGCCCTATTTTAATAATAAACAAGGAGTTGAAGGACATATAGTGAGTTTATAAAACTGCTATTAATGTTTACCAAAACTCATACACAGCATAAACCAGCAGGCTACTAGTTAACATCATGGAGCTTTTGGGGCTCTTGAGAGTCTGGAGCCAAGGACAGCTAAAAAAAGTGGAAATCCTAACAAACTGAATTAGTTTTGTATAGAACTACAGCAAATAAGAGAATTGATACTTCTAGTTGTGTTTTTGTATGATATAACATTAACATGATCGTTTTTTTTGTGTGCGATTACATTTCACATTATTATTTATTCAGAATCTACAGGTTCCCCAAAAGCTTTTATTTTGGAAGGCATACCAAGAGGTATCCGGTCTTGTGTTGTATTTTTCTTAATGCAAATTGGTTGAGACTGAGGAATGACAACATTGAGAACTCAAACAGTTTAAGAGTGTCACCTGCAGGTAGAAAGACAGGACAGGACTCATCTCCAGATATCAAACAAATCCTAAATTTGCATGAAGACACAGAGAGAATATATGGCCCAAACAACTCATAATGTTATGATATTATATGATATAACAAGCATGACTAAATTTAACTTATCATGCAATATAATTCATTAATGACTTAATTATAAATGGCAAGTGTGGAACAATATAATATATAAACTACCTTAATTTTGACTGGTAGAAAACAGCAAATATCCATCCTTGGGTATTGCACTAGTTTACTATGCTGATAATGCAGAGAAAAACAATAATCTTATGTGCTGTGATCGATTAAAAGAAAAAGTGGAACGAATTGAGATGTTCAGCTCAGTTAGAGATAAACTAAACACATTTTCAATAGAGAATTTTATATTGTTTGCTTTGCATGAATGGAGCCATAAAACCGTGGTTGTACAGGTTTTGCCCAGAGGGGGTCAGCAGAGTTCAGTTTAAAGTTGTAGCAAAATGAAATGTGGGCAAGCAGCAGGTTGAAAGCAGCAAATATTCTCCAGAGGTTTTGCTTGAAGATTAAAACCTCAAAGCTTCTCATACATTGGACTGTTAACATCAGGATGATCCTCTTATGTGCAGGAGGTAAATAAAACATAAAAAATTTAATTAAATTAAAAACAAATAATTTAGTTTTTCTATTTGTGACTTTTTGCAGCGCAAGTGTCATCTATTGGTTGTTTTACTATTTGCATGCTTTTTCCTAATTTGCAGTGCATTGAGCTCTCTCGGCCACCGTACATATAAATCATACAAACACTCGTGCGCTCCAATACAGATCTGCAGCCTTTGGTATAAATGCTATATTCTAGGTTCAGTAGCCCACCTTCTTGCCTGGCATTTTGTCATTTGATATGACAAAATAAAAGTGTTACCAGATTAGATTGCGATTTATTTATGTGACTTGAAATGAGTGAAACCAGGGGGCTGGGAACCCCTGAGTCCCCCTCAAGGGCCCCTGAACGCCCCCTGCACCTCCTCGCAATGAAAAGCTCCATTCTGCTACAGAAGGTGACAGCAGAGTCCTCCAGCCGACCGCCCGCCTCCTCAGAGATCCAACCAATGACACCGAGCCTCCTCCGGCCTCTGGCCAATCACACGTTAGCACCCGCCTCATTCCCGACCAATCACTTTCGAGTGTCGACTCCTCTATTCACAGCCCCCGTTTCTGACCAATCGGAGGCGAGGCCGCCTGCGCAGAGGGCTGGGCGCGAGAATCGGCGGGATGGACAAACACCGTGAGGCGAGCGGAGGAGAGAAGTGACAGAGCCCGGGGAGAGAGGAGCAGCAGCGGCCACCTTCCACCCGGTTCCACCGCAGCAGCGCCAGAGGTCCCCAGAAGAACCGAGAGGCAGGAAACACACACAGCGACGCTTCCCTCTGGAGGACATGTTACCGACTCACAGCCGGGCGTTTACCCAGAGAGCGTAGCGCCATGCACCGGGTACAGCAGTGACTTAGCCCGCTAGCTAGCCGAGTAATGCTAGCTGGAGCCCCCCGCGTCCCAGGAGGAAACCAGCGATGACTGACAGCGACTCTAGCGGATCCACGCTTGTTAATGTGAGAGCTGCCGCCCGCAGGTTCGTCTCTGAGAAGCTCCAGTCCTCCCGCAGGCGGCCATGGACACCGTGAGGACACGCAGGTGGGTGTCTTCTGCTGCTGGGGGTGCGTCGTCCGGTGCGGTGGACATCTGGTTGTCCCTGCCTCATTGGAAATAACGGTGTCAGTGCAGATAGGATATTCAAAAAGTTTGCGATTTACTACTTCTTTCTACTACGCAATGGATGATTAACAGTGTGCATTCTCCAGCAGCCTGGAAATAAGCACTGGTAGTGTAAAATATTGAAGTTATGGCTTATAAATCCTGCAAAGTGTTCAAATCATGGGTTTGCATGGTTGCTGTTTCTTTAGTGTTGTTCCACACATACTACAGGTTAATAGAATGTGGTTAGTATGCATGGGAGGCGCGCAGTCCATTGTCAAGCAGCAGCAGCATCTTTGGAAACACAACACTTGAAGGTGACAGGTCTGTTAGATAATAAGGCTCAGATGCTGTCTTGTCCAGATCAGAAGAAAAGCACAGATAAAGAGGTGCAGTAAAATGTGTGTTGTGTATTTTATTTTTTTTATATTTCACCTTTTTAACATTTTGCTCTCTAGGAATAAGTGGTTTCTGCCACAAGGTAAATAAAGCCGTGGAGTAAAGAAGTAGGTTGCTTATAGTTCTCAAAGCCCCTCTTTGTTTTTCAGGAATGGCCCCTGATAGAAAGTGCCTAAGAAAACAAACAAAACAGATTAGATTGGATGTCTTACATGTTGAATTATACCGACCAAGACAGACAGAATATTGATTGTGCACAATACTGCATCAAGTGTTGTCAATCGTAATAATTATGGCTATTAAAAGCATTTAATTTAGGATAAATTACAGTTAATTTAATGATTGAGCGATCACCATATTAAGTGGACACTATTTTGATAATTGTTCCATCTGTAACATTTACTTGTTCCACTGACTTTTATTGTCATGAATTGAAGAAGTTTCGGAGCCAAACAAACTTTGAGAGTTAAACGTAGGTTGAAGGAAATTAATGTGAACCTTGTTTAATATTGTCTGACATTTAGAAATGAAAAGGTACAATTTTTAAAAAAAATTGATCAATCATAAATGTAAATAACTGTTGGTTGAAGCTTTTTTATGATTATCATCATCCAGCTTGTTTATGTTTCATCCCCATCTGGACATATAATGGAAATGGATGGGTGGCTCCTTTCTTTCTCTTTCAGCGCTTTTGAAAACCTCCTAATTTTTATTATCTGGCGATTATCAAAGTTAAGCTGGTGAATAACGTTTTAAATCAAATATGGAGATGTTATATAAGTCTGTCTGTTTTTTGAAACTTTTTGAACAACTGGACCGTTAGAGCTCTGCCATTCCCCTGACCACACCCCTCCCCCATCTAAATGACGCACACTGGCACACCTCTGGAGGTGAAAGAGCCTGTTGATCGCCCCTTTCGCTCAGCCCCTCCACGTCCCTCCTTTCTGTTCAGAGCCCAGTCCAGACTCATTTCCCCACTTCTCTTTGCTATAGTGAGAGAATCAGGCCACCCCAAATCTCAATTGCCATGTTCGGGCTTCCTTACAGGGCTGATGAAAAACCTCAGGAGAGCAGTGTTTTCCACTTGTGTGTGTGTTTGTGTGTGTGTGTGTGTATGTGTGATTTCTGAGGTTTTCTGTATGGTAACAGCTCTTGGCAACAGCAAACTTAATTTCTCCTCTATTTATTAAAGTCTGCTCCACTACCACAAAGAAAGTGTTGCCCAGCAGCAACTTTTATGGGAACACAGACGTCCAGTGTTACCTGCCAACTTCTTATGTCAGGAGAGAGGAATTTTGTGTTCATTTATTTATACGCGAATACAAAGTCTTTCTCTCTTACTCTGAAAGGGTGGCTGCGAAGCAGAATTGTACTAATACACAGTTATCATTTTACTATTAATATGTTGCTCGAGTCACTAGTCTCTAGAAAGGCTGATTGCCATTGCCAAATTAAATGCGTACGGTGCGAAGTGATGTTCTCCTCTCCTCATACAAGCTTGTTGAATCAAATTGTTGGTGCTTATACTGCTCACAGTTATTAGTTCTTCATTAGCCACATCTTTCATTCACCTGCATTATAGGAAATAACAAGCCAAACAATTTTAAATGACAAAATAATTAGAAATATTTACTTAAAGCTGAGTCTCTGGCTTACCCTAACACTTTTCTATAGCTCGAGAGCATGTTCAGTGACAACATATACTTTAGGTAGCTCTATACATACTTTGGTCATCTGTGCATTTGCACAAGCATTGATTTTATTGTCTAATCTGGCAACATTTCCATAGCACTATGGATTCATGCAATTTTCATTCATATCGGTATTCCTTCCTGGAGTTATTGACCTTATAAAGAAATGCTGGCTCTGTTAATGAAATCTGCTCTTTCTCCTGTGCAGTTTTAGCAATGATGAGGATGAAGAGGTGATCTCCACAGACACCGAAAGCAAAGAGAGGATCAAAGATAAAAAGACACTTTGCAAAGTGAAGTGGTCCCGAGATGAGGTAAGTTTATCAGGGACTTTTGTAGGTTATTTTGATATGTGAAATGGAGAAAGCATGAGATTGGAAATTTTTGTTATTGCTAATAAAAATGGGTTTTGTGCTGTTCATTACATGGGAACCTTAACAATTACTGCTTGTTTGTTATTACATAATAGTACAATGTAGAAAGTTCCTAAGGATGGATATTAAAGTGCCTTCACTCTGTTGTCCCCCCCCCCCCCCCCCCCAACTTTCATCCTTCCTCTCAAGGATGAAAAGCTGAAAAAACTGGTTGAGCAGCATGGAGCTGAGTCCTGGAAATTAATAGCCAACTTTTTTCAAG
Source organism: Limanda limanda (assembly GCF_963576545.1). Taxonomy (NCBI): domain Eukaryota; kingdom Metazoa; phylum Chordata; class Actinopteri; order Pleuronectiformes; family Pleuronectidae; genus Limanda; species Limanda limanda. The sequence goes on from NC_083655.1 coordinate 9,902,012, forward strand.
TAAGTAAAGTGTAATACGTTTGCATTGTGTATCTCATTGGTTTATGCAATACTAGTCTGTCCCTACCCATTCTAACAGTTAATAACAACCAAAACCATTTACTAATAGTATTTTTTATATATTCCCTTAATAGGATGTTTTTCACAGTGGAGTTAAGTCATGAGTGCAGTCACTGACAGATTTATTTCCAGCTGTCAGGAGTAAATATAACTGAAGTAGTGGTGTTGTGTAATGAGGTGTTGTTTTTTGTGTGTCTCTGTCACAGGGGAGGACAGATGGCCAGTGTCAGCACCGCTGGCAGAAGGTGCTCAACCCAGAGCTGGTGAAAGGACCCTGGACAAAAGAGGAGGATCAAAAGGTAAGAGGAGCTGGGAGTTCCTGCTGTGGACAGAAAGAGGGATGACTACAAATGTAAATGATAGGTGAGACAGAAGGAAGATGTGGGGAGTGTCAGGAGCTTAGTCTAAATGAAAGAACAAGTCCCACAGTATGCGATGTGTTTTCAACCTGTAGAACAACACAGGCTGTGCACATGCACAACTGTACGTCCCGCCAAAAACATACTTTTCTTTTTTGAAAAGTAAATCCATGACTATGTCATCCCTAATAAAACACAGACTTTCCATGTCACTTGTTTGGAGCCGAGCCCTTCTTTGTACAGTGGGAAACTCGAATGTCTTTCCCGGCTCTAAGATGAGCAATGCATTCCTTAAATGGATCACTATTCTCTAAGAATGTCGGGAATGCTCCTCTGAAATCTTGGCATCATAACAGAAACACACAGCTATCAGTAATGTTCTGGAGCTGCCAACAGTGACATCAGCTGCAAAAGGCCAAACAAGCTCTGCTGCTGCAGTCAAAGCTTTCTGAACGCTGGAGCTGTTGTTGGCTATTAGAAAAGTAGAAAGATCACATTTTTCCTTATCTTCTCAGAGCTTGTTGAATGAATCCAAGTAAAATTTGACTCCATCCTTCATACAGTAAAAGATGACAAAGACAACTCACAGAATAGAATAGTGTATGGACTATTATTTTTCTGATTTACGGATCAAAACTGTCTATCAAATATCAATTATGTATTTATAGGTTGTTGACCTGGTACACAAATATGGCCCCAAGCGTTGGTCAGTGATCGCAAAGCACCTCCAGGGGAGGATTGGAAAGCAGTGTCGTGAACGGTGGCACAATCACCTCAACCCAGAGGTGAAGAAGTCGTCATGGACTCAGGAAGAGGATCGAATCATTTATGAAGCCCATAAACGTCTTGGCAACCGCTGGGCAGAGATCTCCAAGCTTCTTCCTGGACGGTAAGATAGCGCTGCTCGTTCATTGCTTACTGTATCTCTATAATGGAGGAGGTGATTTGCTATAAAAGCCATATCTTATCCCCAACAGGACAGACAACTCCATCAAGAACCACTGGAACTCCACCATGAGGAGGAAGGTGGAGCACGAGGGCTACCTGCAAGATAACAGCAAGACCCTGTCCTCCTCTCACGGTGGAGGGAAGAGACGCCACCACAGGCTGTGTCCCCCGACTCCAGCAGAGCCTCAGAGCTGTGATCACAGTCCCCTGTCGATACCAGGACCCAACCAGGTCCACTCTCACTTTCCTCTTCATACTGTGTGGTGTTTGAATCATTAATGTTTGTCGTCAGTGGGTTTTTACTTGTGTTTTACTTGTGTGGTTGTGTGATTCTCTGTGTTTAAGATGGGGGGTTATACGTGTGACCCTCACAGTGGACACATGATGGATAGTCTTCCTGAAAATTCAGGCTTCATTCAGGTGAGTGTTTCTGTATTTCCTCTGCATGCTGGTGGGGAGAACTTGTGACATTCTTTATTTTCTGGACTGTTTCTAGATATCCTTGTGATTGCTAACTCTGGACTCCAAGTCAAATACTTGAATGTCCTGTTATTTTCATCTAACATTCAATAACAGACAAAAAGGGGGCTGATCTCAAACCCTCCCTTAAAATATTTTATGTGTAAATCTGTTGTTTTTTTTGTCTGCTTTTCTTAACACCTTCCTTTCCTCCTGTCCTCTTGACCTCCCCTCTCTGACGTTTGTTTATTCCAGCCGTCGTGCCTGGACGATCCTGACAGAGAGCAAAGAATTAAGGAGCTTGAGCTGCTGCTTATGTCAGCAGAGAGTGAAGTCCAGCGACAAGTGCAGTGCAGAGGTCCATGTGTAAGAACACACTCCCAATGTGTGTTAGCGTACTTAGTCAGCATAGCCCGCCTGTGTCTGTAGCTTACATACACTGTAAAAAGGGCCATTAACATGAAATATCCCATTTAACTGAGTCTTAAAATTCAATTAAGATGAGATAAAGAAAAAATTATGTCTGGTTCAAAAACGTTATGTTATTTTTTAAGCTTTTATCAGAATTGATTTAAAAAGGAAAAAAAATTACAGTAACACTCGATTTTTGAAAATTAATCTCTACAATTGACTTTACCTTGCTTTATGGTCAATACGATTTTAAGACTCTCGCTTTAATTGACTCTGTGATGGACTTTTTGCAGTGTATAGTTGTGAAAACAGGAATGGCGCACATGTATGCGTGCCTGATGTGCTGTAGTGTTGCTATAGTTACTACCTTCCCCATCTTGCTACTCATTCAGACTGGCCTGAAGCTGTGCTTGGACGCCACCTACACCCCTTATTACCATTGTTCCCTCCACCAACCCGCTCCCTCATCTCCCCCGGTCCCCATGCCCACACACAGCCAGCAGTTTGGATTTGGCCCAAACACTCTGTCCCTCCTGTTCCTGTTCTGTTCCTGTTCTGTCCCCTCTGACATTTCATTCACTACCTCATTCTTCACAGTGTGATTTCATATTGTGAGATTTAGTGGTCAAGATTTGTTGGTGTTTTCCACACTTTCTTTCCATCTCGATCATTTCACAATGAAATCATATCAGTTTTCCACAACAAATAATCCACCAAACTTCCGGTGCAGCCAAAGATCCAACACCTGTGTTCTCTTCCTCCTTCCTCCCTCAGAGCTTGGAGCAGTACTCCATCTGGTCAGACGGTTTGTCCGATGACACGTTGACCACAAGTGGCAGCAGCTTGGAGGAGCAGGCAGAGAGAAAACCCTGGAGGGACACTGACATTCCCCAGGCTCCTGCAGCACAGCTTCCAATCTCTCCTAGTAAGTTCCTGGCATTGGAGGCCAGCACCGTGCTCTCCAGCCTGCAGACCATACCGGAGTTTGCAGAAACCATGGAGCTCATTGACTCCGTAAGTAACAGGAGGAGCAGAGCACAGATGTATCGCAATATGAATGTGTTGAAAATACTCTTGAATATATTAAAGATCTATTGTAGATGTGTTTTGCTCTGCAGGACCCGGGTGCGTGGAGTGACGTGGCCAGTTTTGACCTTTCAGACACAGCGACACCGCCCAGGCACAATCTGGCAGGCTACACCACCCTCCTGCAAGAGAGGACCATGGATAATTCAATGGATTACACTCTCAACACTCCCATTGCCGTATCAGGCCGAGACAAGAACTGTGCTTCCTTTGGTCTTGGGAGTGTCACTTCTCTGACTCCCATCAACTCGTCCAAACCTTCCCAAGCATCCACAGGCCGGAGGAGGAGGAGAGAGAGGGGAGAACCATCTCCTTTACGCGAAAGGACCTGCTCGTCTTTCTTGGAAAATAACTCAAATTCTCCAAAGAAAACGCCAACAAAGTCACTGCCATTTACCCCATCACGGGTAAATGAAATATCTTATTTTTTCCTCTTCACACACACACACACAAATCCCTACCTCAGCTGACTGCTTTGTGTTTGTGGTTGTATTGGTCCTGTGACTGACCCGCCTTGTGTGGTTGTTCCCAGTTCTGCAACATATCAGGGGCGGAACATCTGAGTCTGGATAACCCTGCCCTCACCTCAACTCCTGTGTGCGGCCAAAGGTGTCTCCTGTACACGCCGCACCACAAAGAAACCACACCGAAGCACCAGAAGGAGAATGATGGGTAAATAACAGCAAAACATAAAATCCAGAGGCTTGCTCTACTTACTTGGGCATTTTCTACAGTCATATTTTAATCTTGATTTTGTCAGATTGTAAAGAGAGTAACCAATGTGGAATATTCTCTGTCAACTCTCTAGTTCGCGGACACCCAAATTCTGTAAAACCATAATGATTCCAACCCCAAGGACACCGACTCCTTTCAAAAATGCTTTGGCTGCTCAAGAGAAAATGCACGGGCCCCTAAAGATGGAGGTAAGGTGTCCAATGTGGCTGCTTGCCGTATTTATAATAACTTCCTTATAAACATATACAAATGTATACAGACAACAATTCCATACAGTACACTTCCACTTCATGGTTATATTTATGTGTCTGTCTGTGTTTTTCAGCCGCAGCCTTTAGCATTTCTAGAAGAGGATATTCGAGAAGTTCTGAAGCAGGAGACCGGAGCAGACATCTTTAACAGAGCAGACCACCAGCCAGACTACAGAGCATGGAAACATAATGTATGTGTAGGATGCACATCGTTTCTCAGTACTTTATGACAATTCTGCTTTGAACAAACACTTGCAGATACACATATTTGAATATTTTCCAAGTTAATCGTAGCTCTGAAATACAATTCTAGTCCTTCCCTGATGGAATAAGATTTATTGCTTGTATCTTGCTCCTTTTATTTTCAGATCGATGGCCCAGCTAGAAAAGTGCGTAAGTCCCTTGTGCTAGACCCTTGGGGTAAAGACTGCCTCAACACCCAACTCTTCCAGGAGCAGCGCAACAACACAGAAGTAAGTCACTTCAAGAATACTGGTATAGATCCTGTAGCTAGATGAGAAAACAAATGTGAAAACCTTTGCTGGGGTGATGGGCCTCCAATGGTGCCGTTGCGCTGCCTGTACGGTCGTCAGCCAGGAGCCACCCTTTCACTTCATCAATCATTTAGTTAATCTACTTCTTTGTTATAAGATTCACCATTGATGGAATGTCATATTGCAGAAGCAGGAGGAAAGTCTTCTGACGAGCTCCTCGCTGGTCACCTCGACCCCTGAGCAGGAGGAGTGCAGTCGCCCTTTGACTCCTGCACGAGAGGAGCCGTCACTCGTTCCCGTGCATCCCCATCGCTTTACGAGCCTGCGGGTGAAGAAGCTCCCCTCCTCCCACAAAGCACCAAAACACACAGCTGTTCAGGTAATACCCAAGTCAGTTGATTGCCAGCTGTACAAAAAAGCAACACATTTGCAGGTCATTCACAGTAAAGCTGTGGCGGCAGAGAGTCTGCTAATTTGATACGTTTCAGACAAAATGATGTGAACTATTAAAAAATGGGTGGTGTCATTCTAACAAGTATTGTTTTTGGATAGTGAGCCACTCCTGTAACTCCTGGTTATTTTCTCCGCAGGTGAGTGAGTGGGAAGCAGTGGTTTATGGGAAGACAGAGGACCAGCTGATTATGACGGAACAGGCCCGTCAGTACCTGAACCCTTACCCGTCCTCTGGCTCTACCTCAAGGACCCTTGTGCTTTAAAGCCGTCCCCTCACTGCGCTGGCAACACTACCACACCCATCCCAACATCGAAACCCTCCACTGAATCCTGTAAGAGACAATCCAGTGAAGACAAATGATTTTTGTCTTTATTTTGATACAAAAACGCACTGCCAACGACGTCCACACAAAGGCATGGCTGCCTACTAACACACATTTCTACGTCACTGCCCGAGTAGTTGGTTGTTTACAGCTTGGACTTGTGCTCTCTTTTGAAAACACAACCTGGCTACATGAGCAGTTTTGTACAGATATGAAAAAAGGCTAGATTTGTTCCTGCACTAGTTAGAAATGTTGAAACAACCTGCACATACAGTAGGCTGTAGAAATAGTGTTTATTACTAGCAGTGGCTGCTTCTGAGTTTTATATTGTTAATATATTGTTTAAATAACCAGCAAGACATTTTATGACGTGTTGCAACTCATTGTGTATCAACTTGTTTCGCTAAGCTGCCCCGTGCATGCAACATCTGTAGCTTTTTATTGACTCCCATGTATCTTTAAAATCCCACCGGGGGTTTTGAGCATAGACACTTACAGTACAGAATATAATATTAAGCATCGCAAGCATTTAAAACTAGAATGGCGATCAGTAGAGCGCATCAACTGTGTCCCTCATGATACCATATTTGAATTCATTGTATCTGCACCAAATTGCCCACACTCATAAATATCAGACCTAAACAAGCCGGATTTTTTTCATCAAGGTCTTCGGAGTAATCATGAAAAAATGTTGAAAACGCCAAATCTCGCTTTGTTAAAGAATGTGACAAAATTTCCTGGTTTCTCACCAAAATTTAATCAGTTCTTCACTGACTTTTACCGCATCCCTCCACCAAGTTTTGTGGTAATTAAGTTAATAGTTTTCGCATAATCTTGCATACAAACAGACAAGTGGATGGTTGTGAAAACACATGACATTCGAAGGGACAGCAGTGTTATTGCTGAATCACGGTGATGTGAAGTTTGTCGGGATGGAAATAGAAAGCGGTCAGTATTGCACTACTGAGTCGATTTTGCTGCTGAGAAAGAAGCAGTGTTTTTAAGGGCTAACTGGATAGCACTTGTGATGGTGTCTTCTTCCTCTTTCTTCTTTAACAACACATTTCCTTTCCAAGGCCATAGTGTCCGTTGAGACATCGGTTGAATGTATTTCATTGCAATGTACATGTGTAAGAACCTCAAGAATGGAAGGGTACTTTTTATGTTTATTTCTGTTTGTTTTATTTATTATCTGCTTAGATTTTAATATAAATCGGATACCATGAGTTTTTAAAAGAAGTTTAACTTTGCTGACATAACAGCCTCAAAAATAGAAGAAAAACCCCTCACATGCTCTAAAAGCTGTTCTGAAGAATAATAACCGTTTCTTTGGTCAGTCGTCACTGACTAGTTTTCATATCTTTAGTGTTCTACAGGCATTGGGTGGCGAAGGATCTAATTTTTATGTGAAGGCTGTAGGTTTTATTTATTTAATGTTTACTAATTTATTTATTTCTTTAAAACAAATCATTTAAGAGAAATTATTGAAGAATTTTATTGTCTTTTTAAAAAATAATCAGGATTGGGCTACCGTTCGGTTCCATTACTCCAAGTTAGACAAACGTGCACTGCCACTAATTTAAGTTGAATTTCTTTTTTTTCTTGGACAGGCAAGATCTAGCAAATAATAACCAGTGTCTAGTTGACTCTTGTAACATACAGAGAGGTCATATTCCTTCTAGTTACTCAAACGTGCTCTTTGCTATAAGGTAGCAGGACTCCATCTCTGACCTCTAATCATAGACAAATTGCACTTTTTACTCATTTGATTTGAAATGCTTGTTTGTTCATTCTGATGATGTAGCTCTTGTCCTTTTTATTTGTGTGTTTGAGTATGTGTGAGTGTGTTAGATGGATGTCTCCTGAGTTTGTTATGCTGACATTAAGCTCAAGCTGCTTGATTTGAACATATATTTTTTTCTCCTGTTCTGCTGCAGAAATGTGTAAATACACTACATTTAATCCTTCCATGAAACATGTTTAGACAAAAAGTCACAGCTAACACCGAACATCCTGTTTCAACAAAATCTGAATTGATCACTGCTAGAGCAAGCATGTCAACAACCTTGTATCCTGCTGAACGCCCTTGATATATATTATATATATATACAAATATATTAATGATAATTTCCTTTTGAGGAAACACTGTGCTTCCACGTTCCATGAAGGGAAATTTTTTTTAATCTGGTTAAGTAACACGACAGCTATAAATGGTCTTTGTATTGTCTGCATTGATGGAACCAGTATTAGTTATAATCTGGATTATCCTGCGTTAAGCATTGGAGTGAGAATAAGAAGGGAATCTTGTCAGGGAGATCAAGTGGAAAGATCTGGAGTAAATGGTACACAACTCTAAAACAGAAAGTAGAGTAACATCCACATATGACATTTGTGTAAAAAAAATTGTGTGTGTGTCTAATCTGTATATATTTGTTCTGTTGCTTTGACTTGTTTTTGTGCATTCCATATTGTTAAATTCAAGTTAACATGTTTGTACGTTAACAAAACACGGCCACGTAACATCATAGGTTTTGAGGGAAGTACATAGACAGGATGGTAGCATTTGTCGTATACTACTGTAGTTATGCATAAGCGATACACAAGATGCTAGACTCTGCTTTTAAATACAGAATCACAGACTTACAACTATGTTTAGTAGCATTTCCAGTTGAAATCATAACCAAGTCACCATAGAAATCCTGCCAACTGTCTTTGTAACCGTGTACTTAATTTGAAAAAAATAAAATAAATGCGTTTGTTGCATGACTTCTGTGGTATTTTGAATTTCCTTTCCTCCATGTGTCCAGACAGTACACACCTCCACCGAAGCCCAGTACTCCCCTAATGAAACTACATTGAGTCTAACTCGCTTCAAATTGCACTAACTCATGTATATCAGCCGCCTAAACATGCCTACATTTGAATAAAAACAAATTAAATTAATAAAAGCATCCACAAATCTCGCAATGCTAAAGAAATTAGATAAACGATTCCTAAATCTGCCTCCTGATGTGGATCCGCACCACAATGTAATGGTTTCTTTCCAGACCCATACCGTATCCTTGGTGATAATCTGTTCAACAGTTTTTGCATAATCCTACTAACTAACAGACGACAACATAACTTCCTTTGCGAAGATAATAATTAGGTTATGTTACATGGTGTTTCCCGTGTAATTAAGTATAACATGCTCACAGCAGTAATAGCAACCATCTTGACTTCTTGCCAAAATTGTAGTTCTCAGGAAAAGAAAATACAGTACTTTTAATTGTGTTCAGTCACTTTTCTCCAGGTGGATCCGACTCAGGCAGGTGAACTGGTGAAGCCTGCGTCTGACGTCTGATAGAGTGGTTTGAGCCCCTTCCTCCTGTCATGTGTGCATGTGTATGTTGGGATGCTGTCAACTTGGCCTGGGGTCCGGGGACACGAGCCCCCTCTATCAGAACAAGAGGCCTCTCCACAGGGTCAGCTGCTGGCCCTAAAGGGGCCCACTCACCCATGACTTAATGCCCCTGGGCTCCTTTTGTCCTCGGGGCTGTTGGTTTTTTTACGGGCCCATTCGCTCAATTGCCCCCCAAATGGAGGGCGGCAGAGAACGTGAAGACTTGCCTTACGCAGAAGCAGCAGCAGCGCACACGCACACAAACAATGTGCACATGAACACACGGCCGCCGCATGCACGCCGTGTCCACTTAATCAATCGGCCCTCCCTTCCCTCTCATTCTTGTACAAGAGGGTCTTTTGTTCTTGGGTGACCCGCACTAAGCTGAAAGATGTCAGGGACCTTTTGCCTCTTAATTGGTTATTGGCAGCCGCCTTTCCACCTTATGCTCCATGGATGGATTTAGGGACATCAATCATCAGGTTCTAGTGACTTGTCGACGTGTAGGCAGGTACCTCTTGTGCACAGACTTGGATTTACAAATCTGCTACTGTGGGAATCATTTAAAGTACAACATATTCCATCTTTTTAATTTGAATATAATGTAAAAGCTTGTCCTCTTATATCTCCTGTCATCGTGTTAATGGACATCATGTTTGTTAATGTTATTGTTTACCTTATCGCCAAGGACGTGAAACACTCGGCAGAACCAAATCTATCTCCTCTGCCTTTCCTCTGAGCACTTACACATAAGCAAAACGCACAAACTCTCTCTCTAGCACACACACACACACACACACACACACTGTTTGCCTTTGTGTACGCTAGACAGCAGATGGCAGCCCATTATAAGGCTGACAGAACAGTCATCTGGCAGGCACCCTGTTACCCCTCCTCCCCCGCTCCTTCACCCCCCAGTCCCCCAGAAGACAACCCGGCACAGAACTGAACAGCAGGGATAGGATACTTTTCGGCGGGAGAGTTCCACAGACCTGGGATTGTGTGTGTGTGTGTGTGTGTGTGTGTGTCTTAAAATTGGACCCTGGCCCTTCCGCCCCTATATAGGTCACTGTTTCCACTTGGGTGTGTGAGCGCGGTGTGAGGTGAAGTGAGGCTCCCGTTTGACTGAGGTCTCGCCGTGTTTCAGAGCAAAAGCATGAGGTCTAATCCGAATTTGAATAAATCGCTGTCAGGCGCAGATAAGCGAGTTCTAATCCTCTTGTGAAATGAGCAGCCAGCAGCTATCAGATAACAGATCCGTTCTCTTTTCGTTCACCTCTGATTGGTGCACATCTCGTAGATTAGATTTCATTGAGGAAAGCTTGTTTGTCTGGTTTGTGCGAGGTATTCTCAGATTGTGTCGCGCTGAGATAAGACGCAACACTAACATTCTCTCTATTCTTCGCCTCATGAATCTCAGTGTGCTCCAGGGACCAGTGGAGCTGTCTTTTTTTTTTGTGTTGGTAACATTTACACCCTTCCCTGCCTCCAAACACTGGCCCCAGAGTGACTGCCTCCTACAGCCTCTCTTACAAAGGATTATATCAAACAGTGGGGGAGGAGGAAGGAGGAGGAGGAAGGAGGAGTGTGTTTCCCTGCAGAGGTCAAGGCCAAGGTGAGGATTAGGCTCTGTGGTTGTGTCCTCTGCGGGGATGTAATCTACAGCCTACTCTATAGAGACAGTACGACGCGGGGGGGGAAGCTGGGAGGCACCGCAGAAGAAGAAGAAGAAGACGACGAGGACGACTACGTGTGACTTCTGAGAGCTGCCTTGGCGTTGCTGGGGCAACCCGCACAATCCGTCAGCGAGGCTTTCAGCGGGCCTCAATTCCACTTCCTCTCGCTTGAGAAAGCTCGCTCTCTGCTAAATAGGAGGGAGGCCCCGAGTGTTCAAAAAGGAAAATGAGCAGGAGTTGAGGTATGAGGTAATATACTGAGGCATTTTCCACTGGAATAAAAAGATGTGAGCCAGGGAACGGGTTCGCTGGTTTAATAACTGTAATTATAATGTTAAGCAGCATTTTACACATACAGATTCACATGAGGAGATGAAGGGAAGAAACTAAAATGGTGAAACAGAAGATTGGATCCCTTATGACATCACTGATTTCCATTAAGGTGTTATCTTACTTCCCTTCATAACCCTAATACTGCAGTGCCTGTTGGAAACCTGCCTGCTTGTTTGACCTGTGGTGATGCAGGTTGCAGCTTTTCTTTCTGAATCTGTAAAAGTGACCTGCAGGAACTGAACAAGTTTAAAACACAGGACTCAGTGTGCAGGACTCAGTCTGCAGGACTCAGTGTGCAGGACTCAGTCTGCAGGACTCAGTCTGCAGGACTCAGTGTGCAGGACTCACTATGCAGGACTCAGTCTGCAGAACCCTGAAGCCACCGCTGCTGCACAAACAGCTGTTCACCTGTTTATTGAAAGTTTAGTGAAGCTGGACTCACCTTAGAACCCCGATCTGGAGAATCAGTTGTCCTTGTCATTGTCATGAACAAGCACTGGTCGTCCGTTTATTAAAATGAAACATTCAATATTACACAAATAAAAACCAAATTCGACACTGCACTTCCTTAGGCCTAAGAATACACAAGCCAAGTATGAGATAAACCGTTGTCAAGATATGCGTTCCACATACAGACAGAGATTTGTGGTATTTCTAGATTAGATAGATAACTGCTGTCACTGTGATTATATATATTGACTTGTATATATCATTTTATGAAGCATATACCTGGTGTTTGAACTTGTCATGCGGAAAAACAAGGAAGAAGTCAGCAGCCGCTCAGCTTGCTGTACGTTCATGCTGCCCTTCTAGTCACACCCCCATCAATGATGTCTCAGCAGGCACTGTCCATCAGATGTAATTGAAAAAGCACCGTCTGTGACATCATTGAATCATGTGTGTGTGTGTGTGTGTACAGTCACAGAGAGGAGCATTGTCTTGATTCTTGCAGCCATAGTCAAGGATGCCCAATAAGAGTTTGCTCAGATCAGGATGTCCAGGACCTGTCCTCCACATTTCAGAGGTGCCTCCGCTCGCCCCACCACAGAGAACTCGCCTCAGCCACCCGGCACAAAGAGAAGGGCCTCCTAGTCGCCCTCGAAGGCCCCATTGGTGGCTCCCTGGCATTCACTCTTTTTCCGGCACTTGGACAGAATCCTGTGGAGCAGGCCCGGGGATCTGTGTGTCTGCTGGGAGGCCACAGGCTGAGGCGGAGGGGTCTGCAAGGGCCTGCGTACCGGGAAGGGGTCCGCGCTCTCGCCCTGGCCCTGGTCCAGCACCATCCCTCCTCCTGCTGCTGCTGCTGCTGCTGCTGCTGCTGCTCCACCACCTCCTCTGCTCCCCCGCCTGAGCGCCTGCAGGATGTGTCCACTGGGGGACAAAGAGGAAATAACAAACACAAAGGCCCTGTTTATTCCTCATGACCCAAATTCCACCGCTAGTAGACAAGACAGGCATGGAGCTGTACAGAGGGTTCTGTGTAGTGTGTATATGTGTGTGTGTTTGTGTATGTGTGTGTGTGTGCGTCTGTGTGTGTGTGTGTGTGTGTGAGTTTGTTTAAGTGTGTAAGCAAAGAAGGCTGTCAAATATAAACACCACCTACACTCACACAAACTGGGAGATAGTTACAGCACCCAATCAAACAGCTCCTCTTAACTATAGATGAAAATATTTACAATTTCCAAAGAAAAATATTAATTATTTGTAATGAGGAAAAAAAATATGATTGTTCTGTCATATTTTCATTTCCTTTTAGGTGAATGACTACAAAGCCTTTCCTTTCCCCCGCTTTTCTTTGGCCTTAATTTGATGCAGTGAGAGGGGAACGACTGGTGTGTGTGTGTGTGTGTGTGTGTGTGTGTGTGTGTGTGTGTGTGTGTGTGTGTGTGTGTGTGTGTGTGTGTGTGTGTGTGTGTGTGTGTGTGTGTGTGTGTGTGTGTGTGTGTGTGTGTGTTTGGGGGTTTAGTAATCAGTGTGCTTTGTCGACTAATGAGGGACGAGAGGGGCCACCTGTTCAGGGGCGCTGGGCGGAGAGCAGTGGGATGGGACTCTGTGATGGGGGATGTGGTGAGCAGCTGCTGGGTGTGTGTGTGTTTGTGTGTGTGTACATGCACCTTATTGAGGGGGGACATCTGTATTTGTTGTTGTTGCTGCTGTGTGAGTTTACACCTGACACTTACTGTCCATATCTGCTGCGTCCTCCAGCCGAGTCGTTGTCCCATGCCGAGGTTCTCAGAGACAAACTCCTCTGCCGGACTCTGGGAGGAAGATTCAGCTGAAAGGGGAAATAAAGTGTGTTTCACTGAGGTGCTAAAATAAGCTGCACGCTGCTTTTTATATCCTCCTTAATCTGCCCTCTGTTTCTTCACCTGAAATCACATTAAACAGCTCAAACTCTTCATTCTATTTTTACCTCAATTCATTCCTTTATTTAGACATTTGTTAAACAATAGCTTTAAATGTATTTGTACCACTTGATCGTCCGAGCTGCTATTACAACAAGTGTATTTTATCAAGTTTATTCAAACAGTAAATTATGCCACTTCCCAGAACAATACCAACTTATTTGAAAGAAAATTATATATGGGAGATTTTTCATATTCTTATACAATGTTTTACATCTATTGTATATTAATATACATGAATTTCAGCCACATGCTCTGTATATTGTAAAAGTATGTATGTTCAATTCATGTTAAATCAAATTCAATTCAATTCAATTTTTAGTGCCATATCATAACATACATCATCTCAAGGCAGTTGATCTAGTCTTTCTATATATATATATATATGCATATAGTGTATGTTTTCACATATAGTATATTATTTATGCATTAGAAAGTTAGGATTATATTCAAATTTTGTACAAATTATGACTTAAATCATGAGTCATCTGAGCTGCGAGTCTGATAGAGAACCCCTCCATCCTGCAGTGCACTGATGATTCACTAGAGGGCAGTTATCACATGTCGTTGATAATAATAACAACTGATGAAGCTGAGGATTTGGAGGTCTCAGAAAAGTTTTAAATATGGTATAAACCTGTAGGGATTAGAAAGTAGTCGAGCTCTCCTGTTAAAGAAGTATTTCTCTGTAACTTGCATTACATTTCTATTGGGGTGCTTTTCCAATCCAATCCAAGAAACACTGGATGCTACACTTCATTGTGGATATTTATGTTCTTTATTTAAATATTCGTGGCTGAATATGCAACAATCAGAGTTTCTCAACCTTAGGTAAAATGAAATTAAGAATTTAAATAACACAGAAAAACAGCGTGAGACAAAAATATCTCCAACAAAATAATAAATGTTTCCTATTTTTGATATATTATAATTATATCAACTCCTAATCCTCATAGTAAGAAGTTTAAACCCTTCACTGTTCTATGATACAGAATTTAAACCACGATTTGCCCTCAGACATTGGACATCATCCTGGTCCTGCTGCATTGCTGAGCACATTCAGGCAGAAAAAAAAAGGAACCAACCTGGCTCAGCTCCATCACACAGGAGGCGGGGAAGTGGCCCTGCTGGCCGTCCTGCCTCCGCCCAAACCAAATCCCCTCCTCATGCTTGGACAGCACCAGGACTACGTCACCTGGACACAGCTCCAGCTCCTCTGGCCAGTGGGGCCTGTAGCTGTGCACCACCACCATCTAATGGACAAGAGGGACACTAACAGCTTGACTCTGCCAGAAATTGCAAGATGCATTTTCAAATCATTCAGATCAGGTGTCTGCTGCAGCGATAGAAGCTGTTGTCAGAGTCCGAGTGCACTTGGCAGTTGACAGGTCGAACTAAGTGAATGGAGAGGATTACACGTCAAGACTCGGAGATTATAACGGGCTGTGCGGTGAAACAGAAACCCTAAATCTGGGTGTACTCTTCATTATGTGTTCCGTCTAAATACGGCACCAGGAATTACATAAATGAGACACATAATGGAGCTGCAGGAAATTGACTTTACATAACTTCAATGTCAAACTCATATCAATCAATGTGGGGCAGATGCAACACTTTAGGGGGGGATTTAGGAAATGTTGTTGTCTATTTCTGTGATTAAAAGTGGATGTGATCAACAACATGCAGCCAAAGACTGAAGCTTTCGATCAGTGAGTGGATTTTTGCATTGAGATGAACGGTTAACTTGCCTTCTCCACATCTGTCCTGTATCGACACCTCCCTGTGAATCAGCAGGAGAAAAAGCTTGTTTGATCAATTGCCAATTGTCTGCAAGTGCACATCTGATCCTCTTCACATAGCTGCATGCACATACAGTATATGCTATGCCCTTTACACAGAGAAATCAGATTTACATCATTATTCATTAATCTGACATTGATGTGTCATCTTCCTCTCACTCTAGATAATGTCATGCTACGCCACGCTTCACTGCAGATATGATTCCACTCACCTTGTGGAGCAAGGACGGTGGTGAACACCTCAATGTGCTCATGGCCGTGCATGTAGATGTGCTGCATCTCGGTGGATCTGCAACTTGCACCCTGGCTCCTGCTCTCACTCTCTCCGTGCACTACCCTCAAACAAATGCAGCTGACTAATCCACTGCAGCGCTGACTGGAGCTGGCCACAAGCAACAACACATCCTCCCAGGAGTGCAGCACACACACAAGCATGCGCAGCACAAGACTGGAGACACACACACAAAATAAAATCTAAGCTGAGTGCAGAAAAGTGTAAGATTATGAGGCTGATTCGGGTTTTTAAGTGAAATATCTGCAGATACAGATCTGTATTCAACATTTTGAATGTCAGCTGCATGTGGGATACAAGGCGGCCTCCATCCTCAGGCTCATGCTTGACCACCTCGTCTCCATCCCTATTGTTGTTTGACCATCTGGTCACCAGCAAGATGAGTTTGGAGCCCGCCGCCACTTTCCGCCTGACGTGGATGAGAATTCATAATTTCCCCTCATCAACAGGGCCTGATTGATTTGGGGTTATTGACTGTGGACTGTTCCATGGGCCTGGGTGAGCAGGGACAAAGATGAATGGCGGCTTGGGGAGGGGGGGTGGACAGGGTGCGCATTGTTCAACAGATGGTGATTGAAGCCCCCCCCTCTCCCATGCCCCCCCACCCGTTCATCACCACCACCACCACCTTTGCTGTGAGCTGCGATTAAAGAGCATCCATCAATAACATGAGAGATCAGCGAGCCACATGGGGGTGTCTGGCTGGAGTCGTCCGGCAAACCTGCAGCAATCATGAAAAATAGCATTTGATAAACATTCAAATGTTTATTACACTTGCACCATGACTTCTCTAACTTTATATGACTTGTATCCTTTTATTGTTTTATCTCTGTAAGTGTCTTTAGGGCAGGTCCAATATTCAACTCACTTTTATTCTGCATTATTATTCTGGGTCTGTTTTTTTTTTCTTGTTAAGAAAAATGTCTCCATGGGGACAAAAAAGTATATTCGATTTGATTTATGTTCAATGTGAAATGTGCATATTATTTCCCACATGAATTACAAGCTGTTACCGGGAATTCAGGTTGCATCAGGTCCTCGGATTAGCTGCTCAACAAGTTTGTTAGTCGGATGAGAGTTAATGGATGAGGCCACTAATTCACCTCATTATCTCAGTTGTCACAGTCACACACACACACGGCTCTAAAACACTTGAACATGACATAATTTAGACCAAAACACTATTAGTTACTCATGTTATACAAATATGCATCTCAAATTTGTTATTAACAAGTTCTTATGGATTTCAGACGCCCACAATATCATTATAGGTGACTCTTGCTTGAAGAGATGATCAGCCACACTTCCCTCTGCTCCCAGTTCAGCTCTCAGCCTTCAGTCTAGACACCGAGGCCAAAGCAAAGCCTTTACATAAGCAGAAACCACAGCTGAGCCCCTTAGAAAACCGATCTGATGTTTACTTCTAGGAAGAGAAAAACCACATTGAGTGAGAGCTGAGCTGCCCAGAGTTCATTTATGTGTTTGGACAATTTCGATCAGTTTAAATGAAGAAGGTATTAAAAACATATTAGGACCATATGAACGACAAAGTTCAATCTGTTGCTTTAATAATCTGATTAACAGAAAAAATATGATATAATATGAATTGGTCTATGTCCGAATGATAAGATTAACTGAGCAGGTTTCTCTGAGCATCATTGCAATTTTTTCATTTTATTTTGAAGTTGTTAGGCTGGTGCGACTTTTGGTTTCCTGGTTTGTGCTCCACAACACCGACCTGTGACAATTTAGACGATAAACCTAAATTTAACAGATGATTTGTCTTGAATCATTATTATTAACTCTATTATATTAACTTTTATTTGTATAATCTTTAACAGAAAGTGGTGACTACTGTGCACTTTGCAATAACTCAAATTCTCAATGTTTTGAAGCACTGACAAATCCCACTTCCTTCTTATTACCTTTTCTATATTTATACTTCATTGCTGAGATTAAATCGTGTTTCCCCTGTTGTCTTGTGTTGGTCACCAAACTATATTGCACAATAACAAAAAAGCAACGCACATTTCAACAAGGTGTATACTTATTTTTTAACCTTTGACATGTACAAATTGCTCATTTTGACCGACTTACAGGCCCAAAGTGAATTTTCACGATGCTACAAAAGAAAAGCAACACATGTGAGAGGAAAAGTTGTGAAAACTGACTTAACAATTAGTTTCTGGGTCATTTTCGATCGGTCGACCAATCACATGAGGGGCCCAGAGTGGGACACAATCAGGATGAATGTTATTATTTACTCAGTCTGTCTTAATGTTTGAAATAACCTGGTTAATATATTTCAATGTTGTGCTGTGATGTCAATAAATTCTGGATTCCGAAAGGCAGTCATGGGATTTTTATTTACAGAGACTTATTTATTTTTTTTTTTTTAAACATTAATATGAGGTGGAAGATCCACATACATCCTGCACAGTCACAACATCACCCTCCTCTTCATCATCATCAGTCATTTGAATGTTGCATCAAGGATGTGTTGATGCCAAGGCACAGCCAGGAGACACAGGAGGCGAGAGTCCTCAATGCTTCCCAGGTTTAGATCTCCTCTTCCCTCCTCCACCACCTTTACCTCCCATTCCACCCATTCCTCCCTTTCCTTTACCTCCCATTCCTCCCTTTCCTTTACCTCCCATTCCTCCCTTGCCTTTTCCTCCCATTCCTCCCTTGCCTTTCCCACCCTTCCCTGACTGCTGCCCCTTGCGTCCCTTCTTCCCGGCCATCTTCCTGCTCTTGGCGGCCTCCTCCCGGTCCTCCTCCCTCATCTGCTTGTTCACGGCCTTGGTGATGTTCAGCTGCGGTGACTTGGTGCCCAGGACCCTCAGGAGCTCCAGCTGCTTCTTCCTCTCGCCGCCGAAGTCGCCGATGAGAGCCTCGAACTTCCTCCTCTTGCCGGTGTTCTTCGGCGCCTTCTCCTTGGGCAGCCGGTCCTGGAACTGGCCTACGGAGGCCGTGGAGGTCCTGGCCACGCTGACGGCCCGGGACAGCTCGTCCTTGTTCTGCGAGACTTTGGGGGTCAGACCCACGCCGGGCACCTTGAGCTTCTGCGACCGGGCGATGTTCCTCAGCCGGTTGAGCTCGTTCTTGGCCACCCGCTCCTTCTTGGCCTTGACCCGCTTGGCGAACTGGTCCTCGTTGGGGTCCGCGGTCACCGGCACCTCGATCAGCCAGTCCTTGGTGTCATCGTTGGCCCTCTTGTGGCCCCAGCGCCGCCTCCAGTCCTTGGCGTTCTCGTCCCACACCAGGTTGGTCTTCTTCTTCTTCTGGATCCCCTTCAGCTTGGCGAACTGCTCCCACTTGGTCGGGGGTCGGGCCTTCGGGGGCGGCTTCTCCCGGGGCAGCGGTGTGGCCGGCACCGGCAGCTTGGCCACGATCGCCTCCTCCACCCGCTCCGTGGGCTGCTTCCATAGCTCGTTGATGAGGAGCTGCGTGTTGTCCCGGGCCAGCGACAGCAGGAAGTCCTCTTTCTTCTGGGCCCTGAAGTCCCTGGACTCCACCCGGTTCTTGTCGCAGGCCAGCAGGTTCCCGACGTCGAACTCCAGGTCCAGCTCCTTGTGGACCGTGATGCTCCGCAGCTTCTCCGCCTCGTCCCGCTCCGCCCGGGCCAGCAGCTCCTCCGCACTGCACGCTGCCATGTTGCTCGGATGCTGTGGATCAGTCAGCGACACACGTGTGGAACCAGGAAAAACACCACGATGCTCTTCCGGGTCACAGTTCACCCCGGAGCGGCGCTTCCACCGGTGACCATTAGAGGGCGACACCGTTCCGCTTCTCTCTGTGTGTGCTTTGAGATTGATCCATCGATTGAACCATAGATCCATGTAAGTAACCAATGAGAGTTGATTTAATCATAAAGAAAACATCAGATGTGAATAGAAGAAGACTCAAAGAAAACTAAAAACTTCATGACACGAGTGTGGGACAACCTCAGTGTCTCCTTCAAAGAGTAAGTATGAATTATCAGAATCAGAAGTATTTTATTGCCAAGAACGTTCACACATACAAGGAATTTGCTCTGGGAATTGGTGCAAACAATGAACATAGAAACATAAAAACGCAATAAATACAACATGCATAGGAGACTAATAAAAAATGGGAAACCAGTATATATTTACTCACTGTTTACTTCTTATTTACTCACTTTTTACCAATATTTATACAAAGTAACATTTATTTTGAGATAAACATTTCTGAAAAAATATAAAAAGTGAAGTAAAAAGTGAAATGCTAAATGCAAAACAGTTAACAGTGTCATATTGCAATATGCAATGTAATGCAGTATAATTTAATATAATATGATATAATGTGTTAATTTAACACATCCTAGAGGTGTGGGGGTTGAATAAAAGTCAGAGTCAGGTGGGGGTCCCGGGCCTTGTTGATAAGGCCAACTGCTGTTTATATGCCAGTGAAACACTGTAAACCTGTTTTTGAAAGGTGCTGTACAGAGCAAGTTTATTATTATTATTAAAGTTATTATAATTATTATAATTATTATTACTCTTATTATTATTATTATAAGTAGTAGTATTACTCCTATTATTATTGTAATCATTATTAGCAGTAGCACTACTACTATTATGATTACTGTTATTATTATTATTAGCAGTAGTACTTTTACTCTTTATTATTGTTATTATTATTATCATTATTATTATTCTACATGCAGTCATTTAACATATGTATCCTCACTTCCCTCAGTGAAAATCCATCATCCTCATCATCGTCATCGTCATCGTCATCACCTTAATCACCGTCCTCAGAGGCTCCAACGTCCTGACGAGGTGATAATAAGCAAACACGGTTTTTTTTGGGGGGGGGGGGCATTTATATATATACACTTGATCTAATAACACAACGTTCATACAAATGAGCCCACAGGGTCTGTTTAGTTTCGGCTGTGGAGCTTTTGAATGTATCACACGATCTTCATCAGCATATGGAGTTTGTCACAGATTTCACATCACATGTTATCCAAACTGACCCTGGAAACATCACACGTTATAAATACAATTTCAAAAAGCAAGAAATTATTTCCAAATTGACACATTATTAGTGTTCAGTGGCTGGTTTGTATGGTGTTTTCTTTCTTTCATTTTGTTATGATGTTTAAAACACTCAACAGGAAATTTAAGTGCATCTCCTGTGCTACGAAAGAATATTTCTAACAACAATTCAAAGGCGTTCTTCGTGATCTGGATGTACAAACTCTTGTTGTGTTTAAACACCAGAATTATATCACTAACAAAATACAACAGTGCAAGAACTCTCCCAAAAAGTGACAGTTTAATAATTTCAAACAGATGAACAAAATGAAAATGGAAACATTCTAATTTGCCCTACATAGGCTACATATATGTTATAAAATGGTAAATGCTTTGTATGTATATAGCGTTTTTCTTGTCTTGATGACCACTCAAAGTGCTTAACAGTACAGTGATGTTGGTACAGATCATTTTTAAGTTATGGAGTTGTGATAAACTTTGTAATAGGATTACTATGAGTGTTTTCATGACAGATTAAATCCTGTGACGTATTAATTCCCCTACTGGCCTCTGAAACATATTCTCTATATGTTCCTTCCATAGATCCAGACCTATAATAACTCTATTTCTGTCCATGTCTGCACTAATTTGGAGGAGGGGTCTTATTACCACTGACTGACTGGTCTGCCGGTGGCATAAACACAGTGGTGTTATATTTTTGGGCCCCGGTAATTACATTCATCACCACACTTGCCAATGCGGACGCCAACACTCTGACAGCCGCAGAGATAAGGTCACAAGTGCTGCTGTGTTTGGAGATGTGAGGAGGAAATGCGTAATTAGAGTAGCCAAAGAGCCTGTCGTGATTCAGAGATTCAGCTATAAGGTCCTCTGTGACGTAGATCCCCCCAAAGTCACCCAATTTACACACAGTCCGCCGGTCGGTCGGTCGCTGGCCTCGGCCGCCCGTGTCATCCACAGTCCTGAGGATTTCATTCCTCCTTCTCCTTCTTCTTTTGATCCATTTGTCCAAACAGGATTACTTTTCCATGGGGTTTCTGTTGGGGAGGAATACACAACCCAGTTCCCTTTGAGTTTCGACCACGGAGCACAGCCCAGTCCTAATCGTGGCTTCTGCGTCTCAGACACAGCTGTTAGACGTGCTCAGTGGGATAAAGTTGATAACGAGTTCCTCCATAACACATTGATGCTTTCATATGAAATCACGCGCCGTTTTTTTCCATCAAATGTTCTCATTTAGTTTCAGCCAAGGGAGATAAAGCTTATTCTTAGACTCCATTTCCCCCCCAAAATCCTTTGAAAATTACCTTTTGGATTTTAAAAAGGGGTTTTCAATGACATTCGTCCTACCTGAGGCCACAGTGTCCTCACAGCAGAGTGTAGCTCCAGAAAGGCGACAACAGTCCCCTTAGGAAACTACATTTAAATAAACTAGATTCAAATCTTTACTTGCATCTTCAACAAACTGGACACCTTCACAATTAGCCATCCCTTATCTTTTCCATCACGATCCGTGAATGATCCTCTGGGAAATTGGTGAAAATGTCACACTTAACAGAAGATTATAAAACTTTCCAGGATATGCTTCTTTGTCTCTATTCACACCAAAAGTGAACAGTTTCTTTCTTTGATCATGACCCGTCCTAATAGACTGTTTCAATGGAATCACTTCGGTAGTTTTCTGCATAATCCTGCGGACAAACAAACAGCAAGGAAAACATTACCTTCTTGGCAGAGGTCATGAAAACATAGACTGGATTTGGACAATTGTTGTTCGAACTCCGACTGCAGCACATTTAGTTTAAATTCAAACTAAATGGTGCTCCGTTTTTTCTTTCATTAAGATTCATCTAATATAAATCAAACAAAATGTGGTCTCGCAATGTTAAAGAAGCTGAAAAACAAATCCTGCATCTGCAGCAAAATATATTGAGTTCATTTCTGATCCTTCCACCAAGTTTTATGATAATCCGTGATAATCCGTCCGTTTTGTTTGCATCATGAAAACATAACCTCGTTGGCACAGGTAATAATAGACACTACATTAAAGCGCCATGTCTTAGATTTAATTTGCGTATAGACAGAACTTTATCCCTTAACACACCTACCCAGATTTAATGGGTTCAAAAGTAATAGGACGGATATAAAAAAAGCATCCTTTGTGGAAGTACTTTTTTAGTCAGTGTCTTGGACCCGCAGACGTCAGCAGGCTCTTGGTATCCTCCCCATTGCTGCTCTCCTGGAGGTTCACCATCACAACACACATCTGCTAAAAAGACATTTAGAAACCAAGCGCACAAACTTGTGAACCCCTGAAATGTGGGCCCCTGTGTATTTAAAGGTCTGCGTCTCCCGCACAGTTCTCTCTGTATTGATGTAAACCTGTGTGAGTGTTGACAGCTCGGAGTTAGAGCACCGCCCTGGTAGGTTGGGTTGGAGAGCTCCCTAGATGGTGACTGCTTTGTGTATGCAGGTAAGGGAGACTGGGAGAAAGATGTTTCGATTTTTCAGCTTGACATCCAAGGCTGCTGTCTCGGCCATGTCATCTCTGCGTTTTGTTTTTCATGTTGGTTCATTATCACTGATTCATATGGACCTGACAGAGAATACACAGCGTGGTCCGTGTGCATTACTCACAGCCATGAAGATAAGCCTCATCCTGTGGAAAACAGCATTTTATTTAAACCACACGTCTAAATCATGTTTTAGAAGAATCTAATGATTTTAAATGGTCACATTTGCTCTCGGGTTGCTCTCAACTGGCTCTTTAACCAGGGATGCTCTTGCTGTGTTTACTTTTCTTATCGGCATATGACCTTAAACTTAAAAAATCCAGATAAAAACGGATGATTCTTTAAGATGATTTAATACCGTAGAGTGAGTCGCATTCAATTAGAAAGGGATCCTGTTACGTAATGACATAACTGAGATATGGAGAAAATATGAAGCACATTTTAAAATGTTTTCTTATGAATGAAAGAACTTGTGAATACTTCACTAAGCAGAGAGAAACCATTACTCCGACCCGCATCAGTGGTTTGCATCATCTGAAGGGCTGCAAAGACGACTCCCCCTGCTTGTTGTGACCTTATTTACTGGGCACGTTTGCACATGTGCAGTTAAAACGTTGCATTTGCTCAATTCATTTGCAGCGTTCCACCTCTTTGTGAGTTATCTCTATTCTGTTCTGATTCCATCCCAGACGAAAAAACAACTGGGGTTGGTCATGAGATGATCCGTGTGCTTCTCTCTTTGGAATCCTCGTCTTGAAATACCTGCGGAGTGGTGGCCACGGCAAATCCATGAATCACAGGGGGAAAGAAAGGACACTCATTCATGCTGAAACCAGCCTGTGGGCACGAAAACTTCGTCCTCCCTTCAAAAGTTGAGCCGTTAGCATTAATGACGAGGTGAGAGCGCCGGAGGAGCAGAGCATCATAATCTCATCAGCACCATCCTGCCCGATCCTGGCATAAATAAACTGTGATTAGCTGCTGACAGTTCCTTTGTGTGATTTAGAGTAACAGTGGTCACGGAAGGTTTCAGTTTTCTGTCCTCAAAGAAAAACACATTGGCTGTGTCACTCATTAATCTCTTTATATTCCACCATACAGTGAATTCGCCATTTTTTAAATACCCTGTATAATGGATGTATTCTATCCCACAATGCACCGTGAAGTAGTGTGCAGCCGATGGTCTCTAGCCGAGCGATATCTAACATTTAATGCATTGCGCTTGTGGTGTTTACAGGAAGGAAAATGATGGAGAGAGGACAGGACTTCTCAGCCTGAACATTCCTTTTTATGCTTTTCCAAAACATCCAAATTATTGTTAGGTTAAAGAACGACAGGTTTATGTTTTCACAGACACTAAAACAGTCAATGGCGTAGTGAGTCTTTTATTATTCAAACCTACGAGTTGGAACTTGACATAAGAGCAGAGCAGCACATCAGCAAGTTTATTTTTACATTTAATCATGGTCTTTTCTACCAAAAAGCATTAATACTAAAGATTTCCACCAGCCGAGGTGGTTGTTGTAAGTCATAGTTCTGCGACAATTACTTAATTATCGGTACCGATAAAAATGTGGCAAAAAGTTTCTGAAAGCGTTTATTTCTTTTGCTGATGAGCTCACTATATAATCCTCTACATAGATGTCCCTATGGGGATTTTGGACACAGTCATTGTATTCTTCTAACAAGCGGCTTTTCTTCAGGGAAAAGAAGTGGCTGAGCTCACACGCGTCACAGAGGCCCTATAGGAGGCTTATAAATATTCCCTGAACATACAGTGAAGCTACAGATCCATCACTGGAGTAAATATCACGGGTAACAGCTTCACGTGACATGATTTTCTCAGGGAGGAATCGATGGACGGGCCCGTCCGTCCTTGTTAACCCAAAGCCGCTCATGCAAAGCGAACAACCCGCGCGACTGAGCTGTTCGCTGACAGGCTTAGGCACTTTTGTAGATTACATCCACTCTTCACTTCCTGTTTCCACGGCGAAGGGGGAAATGAGCACGGAGACTAAGGAGTTTTATCGGCTGACAGTTGAGGTCAGAGCTTTATTTTCTCATTGATCTGCTGTGGTTGGGACAGAAACACCATTTGTGCAAAGCCTCACAGCTTCCTGCTGCTCACAAACGGCCGCCTGCGCCGCGTGGCATCTCCCACTCTGAGAAGCACAAGCCAGAAGATGAACTGCAGCGTCTGTTTTTTTGTTTTTCTCTGCAGGGGAAAGGGGCAACGAGCAGGCCTGCAGAGTTCCCAGTCACTTCGCTGCATCTCTTACGTTCATTTCAAACCTTTCAGATCGTGACAAGAGTAGAGACAGGGTTGTTCTGTGTTTGGAGCCCTTGCCGAGGCAGGTGTTACCCAGCTCTCTGGAGCCAGACCTCCGCTGGGATTGCAGGTGATCAGGAAACAGCTGCACGCTCCCGGAAGTGCATGCTCCCGCTGACCCCGGTGAGTCAGTTCGGAACCTGGCCTGCGTCCTAGACCCAGCACGGCGTGGAGAGGAGAGTCCTTGAGATATCATTCCAACCCCTATGTGAGTGCGAGGTGTGCGCGCTGCAGCGGCTCCACGCCGGATGCTGGAAGCAGACAGAGTTGGGAAGCGCCCGGTGTCATGGAAACTTGCAGAGGTCGTCCCTCAGTTTGGTATTCAGCAGCACTGTGGGGGATTAGAGCCAGAACCTCCAAGTCAACCAACTTTGTGAGAATAATGATGAAATGATTAGAAAGTGATTAACTCATCTTTTTTTTGTCTCTTTCATCATAAACGGGAACTATCGTGCTCTTTTTAGTTATTGTGGACTTTATTAAATGCTCTTTTTATATTAGAGATATAAGATATGAGGATGTTTGGATATTAGACTCACAGTATTTAGGATTCATATTGATTACAGCACCTCATTGCAGGTCACAGGTTTTCCTCTTGTGATGTGCTGCCGAGAGTTAGACGAGAACAATATTACCACTCATGTCTGTATGTCCCATAAACTGTACATAAAGATGGAAGATGTGACGGCTCCCAAAAGTGAAGCCAAAGCGTTTTGATCGCCACCTGCTGGCTAACTGCAGTATAGCTCATAAACCCCATCTTCTTCATATTAGCAGATGGGACATAGACCAAACATAAAAAGTAAATTGATCACACTGATGCATGTTCAAGTGTTGGTATTAATTTGTTATTTGATATAAAAACAGATAGATGGACGGATGATTGGATGGATGGATGGATAAGTAGGCAGTTGGTTGATAGGTAGATGGATTGGCATATAGAGAGATAAATGGATAGATAGATAGATAGATGAATAGATAGATAGATAGATAAGTAAGTCACTGCCCTCAGAAAGTTAAGTCAAGTGCAGTCAAAAAGCAAAACCTGGGGCACAGTGCAATTTTGTTTGTTATTATAGTTATTATTAATATTGCTTTATTATTCAATTTTCTTATTTATTAGTCTATTTTCTAAAATGCCAAACTTTTCCTTTAAATGCAGCACACAATAACCAGACATTACCCTTATTAAATTAACTATCAATGCAGGAACATTGTGGTTCATTTGTACAGTCTTTCACCTCATAATCGCGTCAGAGCTCCAAGACTTGTGTCTTTTAATAGCTTGTCATCGGTTTATGCAGCCTGCGGTATTTTTCACACACATAATATAATCACACACACAAACACACACACACTAAAGAGGAGAACGAGAGGAGCAGAAACACCAACTTTTGCCAAAACTGTGCAGCCTAATGTGTCATCCGGCCCCTGGAGAAGAGCCGGAGAAATCCTCTTTGAAGCCTCGGTGCAGCTCCAGTAATGAGGGGGCTGAGCGCCGGGGCCCCCCCCTATGTGAGGGGCATCCAGGGCCTCTATTGATTCCCTGGTAATTAGTCCATAGGTGCACATTGGCGCATAATTAGACTGATACTGAGCTTAATGAATGCAGACAGCCAATAGTTCCTCTGGGGAATCGTTCACTGCAGGGAAGACGTGGAATCTGGTCAATCAGACATTGGTTTGGCTTAATATGCTTGTGCCAGATATGATGTTACACAGATAACTATTTATAATCTAACGTGGAAAGCGTTTGTGATGCAGTTTAATGAGCACAGGTCAGCTGGTGTGAAAATGGAGCTTATAAAAAGAAGGGCAGCTGTCTGGATGACGTACCGCAGGAAAGAGGGCTTTTAGCCTCTGAGGGCTAATCAACCTGACGCCAACTGATTTGACGGCAATGGACCATGGAAAGTTTTTAAAAAAAGAAACGTATTATCTCAAACTCAGTATGTGTTCTGACAGGTGACAAATTGCCCTTTTTAGAGACTGACTGTGGAAGTGCTGTCATCTCCGTCGTGGGCTGCACATCACGCCCGCCACTGATGTTTCAAGAAGGATTTGCAGGGTCATTCAGACGTCTCATCCGTCTGTCCGACTTCAAAACTCAAAAGTTAAGTCGGAGAGGCAATTCAGGAAGTAAGTGATGATTCCAAGTCGGAGACATGAGCTGTGTCTCCATTCAGGGTGCGGTGTGACTAAGCCGTCCCATGATTCATTGCGCTTCAATTGGTTTTCGAAGAGAATCAAGCTTTAACTTGACTGAACAACTAAGTGCACGTGTAAAAAACAAAACAAGGGGCATTGAAACGTTCTTGTTGCGTCCAACTTCAGCTCTGCTTGGCATCAGCAGTAAGGTAGGGACGAGCTGGTCACCCCCGATCACTGAGAGCCTCTGAAGACCAGGCCGTCGATGGAGGGGGTCTTCCTGGGCCGGGTAGACCGAGTCCTCTGTGGGACGCAGACCCCGAATTGAGGCACAGCTACAGGCCAAATTTAGAACTGTTTTTCTTTTGGCTTGTGTTTCAACCGTGGCGATGATGCATTTGTGTCTTTTACTCAGGACTGACTTAACAATCCTTTAGTTCACCTCTGGCCTCAGTTGACCGTGCACTGGATTCCCATCTTCACCTGGAGTGATGCCTTTACGCTCTTCCCCTGTGATGTATTCAGAGCAGAGAATCGCACCCTGAACCGACTGATCTTCCGAGACATCCGCCAGGGTGTAGTGACGGCGCCATTCAGCGGGAGCGACTCCTCCCGGATCAGTCGATGTTGCTGAATGACTCAGAGAAGCCGTGCTCATTAACAAAAGGGCAGGAGTCACCTTGCTCCGTTCATCCTCGGGGCCACTGTCACTTAACGCTAACAGAGTGTCGGCGTGTCACCGGAATGCTAAAGATCCCCGTGTGATCACATCCGAGTCGGAGCAGATGATTAGATACAGTCCTCCTCCCGCTCTGACGCCTGTGTGACTCCTGTCAGACACTTTGCTTTCTTCTCCCAAAAGGTTGTCTGATCAACGACGCCACCGCATGTCGGTCACGCACCGTGCAACGCTTTGGCCTGACGTGATGCAACAGTCACCTAATTGCAAGCTACATTCACCCAACTGCCCCCTCTCATAGCATGACAGACCCCGAACAGCAGGGTCCCGGGGGACGTTTCCCGTGCTATAAATAATATGGATCACATACATCTATGCAGGGACCCTCAAGCGTTGGTATGCTCGCTTTGATATGTAAATCAAATCCGTGCTCCCCCTCCTCATGCCCTGGAGTTTGAGTATGGGAAACAATTTAGAAGAATTTATCAAAGAGTGCTCCCACACCCCGCCTTTAACTCTTGATCTTAGAGTTAAAGCGTCTTTTGTGCTCAACTGTGTCAAACTCGTCAGATTAAAGTTGCCATCTTTTATGTTCAGATAGATGAGTTAAGATTCTGATTTCACTGCGGAGGTGGAGGTTAATTCTGTGTGATTTGCCTTTAAGAACTAGTTTCATGTTGTGTACAAACAGCAAAAGGTGAAAGTGCAAATAACGGACTTGTCCCAACAGCAGGTGCCAGATGGAGAAAGTGCATTTAGCAACGAGAAACACAGATCACTAATGGACTCTTCAACAGCCTCGAATATGACGGACACATTAAACGGGCACCTCAGTCGTCACTCTCGAGAAACCTGTAGTTCGTGACCTTCGGCTCACAAAGATTCAAAGAATGGCAGGGATAGAAAAACCCTTTTTATCCAGCTCCTGAGCACAAAGAAGCAAAACACCCTGAGCTAAAGAATGCAAAATCTGCCACCTTAGTAAATGAATAGATCTGAACATCAATGGACCTTTAAGGGCAGTTTTGAATCGCCGCGTGAAAAGCAAATTTCCACCTGCTTCATTCATCATAAACACAGTTTCACACGGTGGCAGCATCTGAAAGAGGCTTGAATCTGTTTCAAAGCAAAGTGTGACACTGCCCCCGCTCTGGTGCCTGATACTGTTTGGCGTTTCTGCTTTTTGTCCACGGTCGCTCAGGCTCAGAGATTTAGACGCGAGACTCCTGCTGCTCCGGTATAAATTGTCGGACTCCACGGGAAGTTGCTCAAATGAGCTGCGATCAAAAACTGACTTCAGTTCTGTAATTCTCCGAGGGAATTATAAAACAGAGGGAGTTTCATTTCCATTACACGCGGTCGCTACAAAGAATACACACTCACACCCACACGTTGACTTTTCCCCTAAAATAAGAACCTCCGAGCGAAAGCAAAACATTCCCCGGCTCTGTGCTAATTCTCAGGTTTATTTTGAGTTTTTTTAAATATAAATACTTTTTCTCCGCAGCAGAGATTTTTTAGATAACTTAACACTCCAGTTTCATTCGCTCATTGCCTGCGTACATGGTGTCAGAGGAGAGTAACGTGTGTGTGACTCCCAAATTAAACCTGATGATTCAGTGTCAATAACGATTAAGGACAGATAAGGGATTCATTTATTCAAAAATTCTTTACGTGCTTCTGCAGGGAGGGGAGGAGCGGGGGGGGGGGGGCAGCATCCTGACTGTAAATGTGTGAATGGCCTCGGGCGAAGTACAACCTACTTGTGGTTAGTTAGGCTCTTGTTCATTCTGCCCTGTTTGAAAGTCATTGCCAACCCAAGTTAAATGAAACTATGTCCCCCCCCCCAGGGCTCAGTGTTATATCACACAGCTCAAATCAGGCAGACGGCTGCATGTACTCAGCTCTTGCTCTCTGAGTTTAACGTATACATGGTCGTGAGCATGACGGACACACACACACGCCCGATGTGTGTGCACTGGAAGACGAAAACAGACTCGTGCAGAGTGGAGATTCGATGGCTTCCGGCTCAATGCGGAAGCCAGAGAGTGGCGCTGGGCCAATATCCAAATCCCTCGTCTAATTAATGTTTACATAACTGTGGCTAATGTAATTCATGCCGGCCCACGCCGAGAGAGGGGGGTCAAGGAGCTCGGGGGAAGCCCACCTGAGTTGACAACAGCCCCTTGTGGAGGTTGTGTGCCCAGCCCAGTGAACTGGACACATCAGTGGGGATTGAGAGGAGGAAAGAAAAGACAGAAAACACTAATTACAAATCACCTTGCAAACACTGGTCACAGAGCAATTTGGTAATGACGCTGGAGGTTCTCGGGGAAACTTGTTGACTGCAAACTGTTTGCTAAGTGGATATTTGCTTTCCGCACACATCTTGTCTGGTTAAAGCAGACGTAGAACTTCTAAGCATCAACATAACTTGGGTAAATGAACATTATTTTAACATTAAAGATGAACAATTTGTGACAATTCTCCATTAAAACGTCTAAAAATGACAAGGCACAGTTATATGTTTTATTGACACGTGTATATTAAGTGTTTGTTTCCCACAAAGCCACAATTTGATTCAAGGTATGATTCGACGTCTCATTTTCGGTCGCCTTTGAATTAAGTCATACCCATTTTAAACGTGGCAAACTGGAGCTTTGTCTCAATTTAGGAGCTGTGTCCTTCGGAGGCTGCAGATTGTGTCACAACAGCGAACACTCTCAAATTAATCCATAACGATTTTCAAATAGGTACCAGTGCCAGCAAGCAATAAGACGACCCAACTAACAAAGCCAAGTCACACTTATGTGAATCTGAAGTGAATATCGGCAGTCAAAGTTCACCAAAGTTGAACTCCTGTGGCCAAAGCTACTTATTGCACATTTAAAGCAAAGTAATTAGACAAATATTACTGACTTGTGTTTTAAAGTGGAAACAACAATTAGCTATGTAAATGCAGATGCTCAAATATAATGAGCTACGAGGGATTTCATTTCTTCCATTTCTATTCTAAAGCAATCACAACCTGCTGCCATCACAGGGCACTTAGTGACTATTTTAAAGGTGCTCTACTTTAATTGAAAGGAATAATGAGAGCTGATTTAAATCGCTTCACCTTTACTCCATTCAACATATGTATTCAATTTTATATCCAATGCACAATAAAGGTCACAGCGTCTCTATCATCAACAAAAAAAATGGATTTAAAGTCAGCGTTTTTGTGCAGCATCACATCATAAAGATCAAAAAGTGCATTGTAATGGTGGCGAGCCACGTGTCGGAGTGACACAGCCATCAGTTACAATGGAAGACGTCTGTCATCACCCTCACTCGGGGCATTCGCACGGCCAGTGTGTGGTAGGAGAGAAAGAAACCACACTGTTTATGCCAAAGATCCAATTTTGTGGATATCGGAGAAGCTTTTCCACAGATTAGGAAAGATGTTATAATGTGAACCGTGCAACAAAGGGGAGATTTAGAGGCTGAGGCCGGATGTGGTATAAGCGGCTTAGACGGCAACACAGCGTCGGGTCAGTGTTGAGCGAGGAAAGTGACATTGTTGAATCTACAGATAGCGTACGTCTATCTAAGACTTACACATCCTCACATATGGTGGGATATGTAGACGGGAGCAGATGATTTACAGCGGATAAATCTACGGAGCCTCCCCCCTTCTTCAGGAGCTCAGGCAGCGTCTTGTGTGAAGACCACGAGTACGTATCCTCTGGGCTCGGACAACACAGGATGAGAAAGTCTCTCACGGGTTCAAGGTGCTTGGCAGCTGCAATGGAGAGCACGTGAACAGAAGCTAATTTTTTTTTACGCTTTAGCGGAAAATCTTAATTTACAGGGCTAAAGTTCGTGGCAGCTACAGAGGCATTATTTTTATTTATTTGCCTTTATTTAATCAGGTCGGTCCTGTTGAGATACAATGACCTCTTTTCCAAGGGAAGCCTGGCCAAGACAGCAGCATACAAAAATTTTCAACAGTCACAAGACACACAGAAATCACATAACACAGATAAAATACATTTAAAAAAAAAAAAAAAAAAAGATAAGGCAACAGGACTAAAGCTCCGGATTCCAAAACAAGAACAAGTGCGGTATGAAGCCGCTCCAATTTCTCTTACACGAGTCTTCAAAGTTTCAAGGTTTATGAGCTCCTTTAACTTTAGAGTTTTTTGCAGTGCATTCCAAGCAGCAGGT